>NC_088212.1:68328816-68628816 GCF_036934945.1 Oncorhynchus masou masou
TGTCTGAGTATATACAGAACTCATATGGCAGGCAAAAACCTGAGAAAAAATCCTACCAGGAAGTGGGAAATCTGAGGTTGGTCGATTTTCAACTCATTCCCTATTGAAGATACAGTGGGATATTGGTCATGTTGCACTTCCTAAGGCTTCCACTAGATTTCAACCGTCTTTAGAAACTTGTTTGAGGCTTCTACTGTAAAGGCGGGGCTCATAAGGGCTCTGAGTCAGTGGTCTGGCAGAGTACCACAAACGCTCGTTCATGAGAGAGGTAGCTCCCGTTCCATTGCTTTTCTGAAGACAAAGGAATTTTCCGGTTGGAACGTTATTGAAGATGTTAAAAACATCCTAAAGATTGATTCTATACATCGTTTCACATGTTTCTACGGACTGTAACGGAACTTAATGACGTTTTGTCTGCTCCTAGTGAACGCGTTCCGTAACTTTGAATTTGTTTACAAAACGCGCTAACAAAAGTAGCTATTTGGACACAAATGATGGACATTATCGAACAAAACAAACATTTATCGTGGGACTGGGATTCCTGGGAGTGCATTCTGGTGAAGATCAAAGGTAAGTGAATATTCAATGTTATTTCTGACTTCTGTTGACTGCACAATATATCTTTTTGGCTTGTTGGGTATCCGAGCGCCGTACTCAGAATATTGCATGGTTTGCTTTTTGAGATCTGACACAGCGGTTTCATTAAAGGCACAGTCAACTTAGTGTATGTAAACGTCAGACCCACTGGAATTGTGATACAGTGAATTATAAGTGAAATAATCTGTAAACAATTGTTGGAAAAATTACTTGTGTCATGCACCAAGTAGATGTCCTAACTAACTTGCCAAAACTATAGTTTGTTAACAAGAAATTTGTGGAGTGGTTGAAAAACAAGTTTTAGTTACTCCAACCTAAGTATATGTAAACTTCCGACTTCAACTGCACGCACACACAAAATTGGCTGATTAAATCGGTATCGGCTTTTTTGGTCATCCAATAATCGGTATCAGTGTTCAAAAATCATAATTAGGTCGACCTCTAAAGGAAACCTCAGTGCGAGTCTGAACACATCGAAAGAGAGTCCTATGAACGATTGAACTTAATGTTTGAATACATCATATGCTTGACTATATATGTTGTTGCCTGTAGCATAGGGCCAATGCTCTATTACTGCATATAATTGAATGATTATGACCGTTTGTGTAATACTGTGGGTGTAGGAGATGTGTGTAGTTGATCATAAATCAATATAAACATACCTGCAAAGAGCCTGTAGGTTCTTTGGCCTTTGAAAATTTTGCTCCGCACCCCTGAAGAGAGGAGATCTAAGGAGAAGAGACAAATTAATCAAGTACAGCCACATCACAGAGAGAAACAAAATGTATAACATATCCCTCAGAGCACCATCAATTATAGTTATTTGGGTCTGTGTGCCATGAAAGCCAGCCCGTCTAAATAAAAGGTGGCTTTAAAAACACACCAGTGTAGCATTTGGTAAATCGTACGCAGAATGCTGGCAGGCTGCTGCTCATGCCAAACCGAAATAGAATGCAGCCTACTTTCTATCATTTATACACAGCAGGAGACCCAACACACTGGACCCAGTTTACATTGGAACGAGCCAGGGATTCTCTCCACATTCTGATGCTTATTCTGTAAATCTACAATATTAATATCTTCAAGCTGCTGGGACTTTGTCTGTGGGGATTTGGAAGACGTGCCTTTAGGACTAGTTACAGAAATCCCATATGGGAGAGATGGATACAGAGACTCCCTCAGATATTATGGACATGTTGACCTACCTGGCAGAGGAAATCTAAAATGGCATTTTTTTAGTGTGTGTGTGTGTGTATGGGGGGGTGGGGTCTCTAAATATTTCCTCTGTGTGCTGCTGGTTCAGGGCTTGTAGAGTAGGCTGGGCGGAGCAGTAAACATAGGTAGGCTGGCTGACCAGCTCAGGATTGATGAGTTGTAAAGCTGTGTGAGGTCGGGTGTTGGGGCGGGATGAGGAGGCCTTTAACGGTATGAGATCGACCCACAAATCATCTCTCCCTGCTGCTGATGGTTACCTCCCAGCATTTTGCCGGCACCCTCGTTTAAGTGATGTGTGAGTGAGCTACACCTGTGTGTCTGTCTAACTAGGACCCAGACTGTGGAAAGACTAGTCCGTACTGGAATATGATCAGATGCTGACTGTGTGAGAAGTGTGTTATGAATGATTGCCTTTCTCACCCAGGTTTCAGAGAGCTTAACACACATTCAATTGAGTTAATTCAATAATTGGGGCATGCGTTTTAAGAGGGGACTTCACCCAATGGTTTGTGGAAGCGATTCTGTGATTCACGTACCTTTGCTGATCTCCAGGTCTACAGGGTAATCAATGTTCTTGATCAGTTTCTGACAGCCTCCAGTCTTCTCAAACACAAATCTCTTGAGATGGAGCACCAGCACTGGAGGGAGCTCCTCTAGGGTCACTCTCCGGCTGATCTCAATCTGCAAACACAGGAGAGATTATCAAACTGAGCCAGTGGACTATTTGACACAGTGGCATCACATCAAACAGCTAATATAAACCAGAAAAGGATCTCCCAATTTACTCAGGGATTAGACTCTGAACAAAAACAGCACACACTGTCACACAGGCCTTCACTAAGAGCCTGCTGTGAGCTTTGATCTAGACACTTGTGAATCACTGGGGTTTTACACCTTCACTGTCAGAACCAGACTGTGACTCCCAACTACCAGCTACTTCTAAAACGATATCAAGGTACTGTAACAACTGTCTTGTAAAATAAAAGCTGATGGGGTTGGTAAACAACACAGCTGTCCAACAGATGATGCCCTGACCAGATTAGTCTCCATACAGAGAAAGCAGGCAAGGCACATTTGTCTTCTTATACTGTGACTTTAAAACAATGTGTTTTCACCAGGCAATGCAGTCAGAGGATATGAAGCATAAACAATGCTTTAGAGTCCGCACGCACAACACAGCCCTCAGTCTATTAAGAGAAACAAGGCCAATGGGAAGACGATCTGTTAGAGTCTGACAACTTCAGCCCATTAGAAGGGGCCCATCAAGGGGAGAGTGCATTGTGTACTAGAGAGTGCTGCTGAGCATCCCAAATACTCCGTTGAAAGAAACGAGACACCACAGTAACAAATATTCTCACTGTCTAAAAACTACATTAAAAAAATACTTTTAACTGCTAACATTCCCACATCCTTGTTTAAGATTGCAGAAGAAAAACGACGGAAATCAATTGAGGTTTTCAAAGCAGCATTCAAGTTTGGATCAACATACTTCAACTAATTACACGTGGGGCGAAAAAAAAACAAGCGATTGAGCATGAAATCAGAATGACCGATATGCAAACACATCCAAGACTTGTAATTGTTTAGTAATAGCATAGGTGTACTGTGTGTAAGACCCTTACCTCCTGCTTGGTTTTAGTGGTGTAGCCCTGAACTGACTCCCGTGCCACCAGGGTCTCCAGGGCCTCCTGAACGGTGCGGATCTTCTCTGACTGGATGTCCAGCTGCAGGGTGAAGAAGGGCTGCAGGGTGGCTGACTCCTTAGAGTTCTGCTGGTACACCACCGACCTGCATAGGACAGAAAGACAAATATGCCCCACTTCAGACAATGAAATACAGTAATGGGTTTTGAGTGTCTCTCAACGACATCTTGACCTCAGAAAACAGCATCACAGCTTTGAAGGAAAGTGGATGGGTCATACTAGTGATTCTCTCTACACGCATCTCCAAACACCTTCATGAACAATCTCCTCTCCTTGGCAGAAACTGATCCAAAATGTTCAAATGGCAAAAACAACACAAACATTCATAACACTGACAGCCATATAATCTCTTTAAAATGGTGAAAATAATTTCAAACTTGCTCCAATGATTCCCCTCAGCCAAACCAATTACCCAGGCTCGAGTAGCTGAAAACGTGACTGTAGCTGGGTATGCATAGTTCAACCCAGACCTTCCTGAAGGTCTGCCCTTATGTTCCATTTACTTTTACTACTGATTCGGAGAAAAATGATCCTCTGAAGTGATCTGTAACCCAGTCAGGCCAGGCGTGTGCCATAACAGAACCTCAGAGAGCACGTCATTTGGCCCAGTCACACCCTCATTGGTCCTACACTTTCAAAGTTGTTTTGTGATTCTTTCTTTGCGAGTGTGCCCCCCCACACCTGGCTGTCCAGGCCACCAACCACAGGCCGGGCCACAATGGCTGTTATTCTAAAGAGAACTTCTGGAGCAGAGAAAGCCCAGAGCCAGCTGGTGGCAGGCCTGTTTGGGATGGCATTCTCAGCTGAGGTTGGAGCTGGGGGCCAGAGGGAGTGCCAGGGCAACCAGCCCAAGAGGGCCCAGATAAAGATGGCACTATACTCTCTCAGTTCTCCTGTTATACCAGGCACCTGCGCCACAGCCAATAAAAAGAAGGGCAAGGACACCACTGGTGCCACAGTTCTACTACTGGGCTTTAAGAAAAATAAGCTCTGGGCAGGGAGAAAAGAAACTCAGCAGCTGACCATCACTCTGGCTTCATCTGGGAGAAGTCAGGTGTCTAGTGAAGTGGTAAAGGCTTTGGGTCCACCAAAACATTGACTTGACTACATCTTTGTGAACAACAATACGTTTCCATTATAAGCATCGGTGTTACCCTACCGGATGTGCCCTCCGAATATGTCAGTGATAGGGGTGCGGACAAAGTCAGCTTGACGGGTAATGGAGGTCTTGTTTCGGGGGCCCACTTGCTCCCATTCGTCCTCGCTCCCCTCCTCCTTATCAGCAGCAGCATCATCCACACCTGACTGGGACTCTGGGCCGTTGGGTGTTGGGGCTTCTGATCAAGACAGGAGAAGAGACAACTGATTTAGAACCCCAGCCAATGACAATCATAGAGCAGATACACCTTGAGCAGTGAGGGCAAAGAACATAAGGAAATTATGTGGAATGAACAGGGACTAGATCAGTTCAGAAGCAGAGTACGTGTAAACAGATAATCGTATGACCTCATGCATCAGATTTAGACCACCGCACTACTTACTCTCTTCCTGAGGGGAGATTAGCTTTTTCAAAGCCAGCATCTCCTCATGCAGTCCGTTGAGGGTGAAACCCAGGTACTCCTCCGCATCCTCCTGTCGACCCTGACAGAGAACGCACAACCATCAGCACTAATGAGACCACGGTGCCAAGAGAGTCTGCTCTCTAATGCAACACCACTGACTCAGCAGACACAGGTCCTGTCCACTGTTACTGAGCTTCGGGACAGGACAGGTGAGATACAATGTAAACCACACAGGGAATGCCTGAGTCACGAGCTAACTACCTCATTCCATTTGGAATAGCTTTTTTAATTGCACCTTATCTCGTTATGAAATCAGTAATGAGTCAGCATGTCTCATGCACCAACAGATGGATATTTGTACATGTATCCATGTACTGTACCATCAGACAGGTACAGACTGAATGTCTCTGGTGCATAGACTCAAGTGTACTGATGAGAATGTGGAATTTTACATAAAACCAGTGTCAGGAAATACAAAGTGATAAAGTGTTTCAGTTTATTTGCTCCAAGTCCCTGAACACCTGAAAGTGTGGAATGTCTGGATGGTACAACATTCTAAATAAAAACCCGGCTGAAATGTAAAGAACAAATTATTTTTTATTGATGTTATTGATAGTAGGGCTGGGCGATACGGCCTAAAAAATAAATAATCACCTTTATTATTTAAATAACTTCTCGGCAATTCAAGATATACATCTCAATATGGTTTCCTTTCATTCACTTTGTTGTACAAATGCACTGCATTCAGTGCAAACAGACTGCAATAATCTAATCCAGGGT
Organism: Oncorhynchus masou masou; assembly: GCF_036934945.1. Lineage (NCBI taxonomy): Eukaryota > Metazoa > Chordata > Actinopteri > Salmoniformes > Salmonidae > Oncorhynchus > Oncorhynchus masou. The sequence continues at coordinate 68,334,674 of NC_088212.1, forward strand.
TTGTAAAATTATACCTACACTAAATATATAAGCCTTCCACAAGGCTAAGACCCACTAATTAATTATTTTATCAAAATTGTTTGACCTGCTTTTTGTTGTTGTTTGTTGCAATAATCACTGATCTGGATTTTAAGTCTGAAAATAACCTTTGTTACAAATTTAACCAGAACCATGTATAATGCACATTCAATAATAATGACAAACTTAGAAAATGAACACAGGTCTCAATCAGTCAAGCAAAAGCGCTAGTGAGTAGCCAGCTAATCTTTAGATTTCAAGTTTAGCCAACTTCGGCCTATTTGCAGGCTAACAAGGTAAAACAGTTCAATTGTTATGAACACACCATTTTGTCTGTCTCCAGCTGTCTGAAAAGCATGCAAGCCGGTCCACTTGGTTCAGATGTTGAAATTATGCAGCCTACCTTATTTCTCAGAATTCCTTATATTTGTGTTTTATGCTTATTGCACATTTATAAAACACAGAATAGACAACTAATATAACAGTCTTTGGCTAAAATGCTGAGCATAAACTTTCCAGAACCAATGTTCATTGATACTCATATTTTAGTAATGTCCACTCTGCGAGCAACTTGAGTTGACAGAAAAAGGGAATCGTGAGAAAGGTTGACTTCCTCTAATACAGTAAAATAATGTCGCAGTGTGTTTCAGTGTCCATATGACCCATTCTTTGGACCAAACCACAAATGGAAGTTGAAGCCACTTGTCAAAGTCTCATCTTTGTTGTTGTGAGTGGCTGAGGGAGGGGCTTGGTGTGTGTGTGTAAATGGGAGCAAAGGAAAACATAACAAGCAGTCATAAAAAAGATTGTTACGATATTCCACTCTAAAACATTCAAATGAAATCAATACACTGGATGCCCAATGGTTTTACCTTCTCCGAGAGACTCGACTTGATGAGGGTGAGGAGTCTGTAGATGTAGTTGGGTTCAAAAGGAGCACCTGGTCGAATGTCTTTTATTATCTTTTCACCAGCAGCTATGGAAAAAGCAACAAGGAACACATCAAATGAACATCAACAGGAAATAAAAGAAACTCCAGCTCTTTTAGAAGATGCTGACAGACAGCTTACCTTGCTGCTTGGCTTTGGATGGCACAGGCATATTGTTGAACTCATTGACAAGCCTTACACTGGAGGGAGTGGAACAAGGTCAGGGAGTTGTAATTAGCAAAGGAAGTACACACCCAACCCAATGCAGTGAGCACACATTTAACACCTACTCTCAATACCCGTAACAGTTTTACCAATTTCGCTCAGGCAGGAATTTGTCATCGCTGCTTATTTGCACACAAACAAGACCTCCATTGATTGTGAGATCTGACTTTTAAAAAACAACCAGTCAGCTCCCAGGGAGAGAGGCTACTTACAAGTTGTCCATCATGGGTGTGGAAGTACAGGGTCTCTGGGTGTCATTGAACAGGGGAATGGACTTAAACAGGTGATACATTGGGGGGCAAGCAATCAGGGCCTGCAATGTCTTGGGGGTGGCAGTCAAGGGTAAAATCACCTCATTGGAACACTAAATACAGACATTTAATGTAACTTTGTTTGACATGGTGTGATTAAAGTATTTCGCATGCAGCTGAGAAAAGGATACAGCGTTGATATAGCACCAGTTTCCCCTGTTGATCAGCCCTCTTGGTTGCAAAGACACTGGTTTGTGTATCAACTTCACATTCTCAATTAGTTCTGGGGATTCAAACAAGTGCACATGATGTTGAACACAAATCCCTTAATAAATCAAACAAAAAGTTAGTAGTTAGTTTGTAAACCTCAGGCAAAAAAAAAAATCTAAATCAATTTACTCCATACTGTGCTATATAGACCGTGTCCCTTCTACCAACTCTGCATCATGACAGTGGCACACAAGGCTGGTTTGTCAGAACAAGGAGATACTGTGCCAGACCTAGGAAGGAAGACTGTCACTGGCAACACAGCTTCCATGGTAACGTGGACAGACATTCCAACAAAGAAAATATAATAAAACAATAGCACAATCACAATTTGAAAACAATTGGTTATAAATCGCCAATTATTTTGATAGTTCCGCCTACGCACATAGCATATTATGAACAACCTCCAAATTACAGAAACATTGTTTTTATATATTATAAAAACAATAGATATATATTATAAAAACAATATAGATATATATTATAGATATAAACAGGTTTGCTAAAAGTAAAACAGGTCATTCCAGGAGAAGAGAAATATAGTTTGGCTAAACAGTAAATGCACACTCCAGATAAAATCCAGTCCAGAGATAAGATAGTATACGGGGTTGTAATCAAAATGAGACGTGGTAGCGGTGACACCAGGGTCCTATAAATAGCTTCCTGTTAATTTCCTGACAGAAGCGTGAAAGTCTGAGCACTGTATTGTGAGTACAAAATAAGCTTTTCTACTGGACAGTGAAGGAAACCACGTGGAGCCTGGTTGAATTAATTACCGCCGTTGAGCACAGGAAACCATCAGGTTTATCTAGACAGAAGCACATTAGGCTGCCCAGAACCCCTCTCTCTCATAAATACTTCATAAGGGTGCCGAATAGATGAAAAATCCCAGTTTGCTAAAAGGATGACAAAAATCCAGTGTCAACCACAATTTACAAGGAGGCTTAAGTAACCCACTGAGATAAGGCCTCTCGGTATATTTCCTCCAGACACAGGACTATATCCATGAGGAATCCCCGGGTCCTACCACTGAGTGAGACAAGCAATAATCCCATCAAGACAATAACCACATATTACCCAGATATGACAATCCACCCTGTCACAGGCTGTTTAAAACCGCCAGTGTACCCTGTGTGGTCCCAACACCTGGAGGCTGTTGTTGGAAAGTGAGTAATCAGGATATGATCCTACATATCTCCTTTAAATTAGGCAGCTTACAAGATCAACTCATTATGCAACCTTTGAATTTTCATTTATATTCTGTGTGTGTGTTAGGAGAAAGGGGTGAGGTCAGAGATCTATCCTGCTCTAGTCTACTGCATCTGAAAATCCATAAGGTTGATGTCATGGTAATGGATTTACTTAGTGTTGCTCATATATTATTGGTAAAGCAGTAGCTCCAGCCCACCCTCTGCCTGTATTATCATGAATGCAGTTTGGAAGAGAGGCCTTCAACATGTATTAGTATTACTGCTATATACAATGACTCTCTGACGCCAGCAAAGCCAGTTGGCTACATGGGAGTCTCCCTGGGGTCACATGGCCTGACATTCCTTCCCCAGCTCTATTCATTGGAGCATTATTGGGGAAAATAGGGTGGTGAGGTAAAGCATATCATGGAGATTTGTCATAGCAATCTGGGCCTTCCCAAGCATTGAGTGTTAGCACCATCTGGTGATCATGTGTATCAGTCTCACTAAATGTCCCAATGTTGACACCAAGTGGACGGTCGGCTGTACTTCAGCACATGCATACAGAACATTTAATGTGCACAAATTAAATTACTATTATAATAATCAATGGGTATAATTTTGTCAACACACTCTAGGAGTGACCACAATTACTCGACTGTGAATAGGCTGTTGGTCAACCGAGATTTGTTTAGTGAGCAGTAGCAAATATATGGCACACGAGACACCCGTCTTATTCGCAGCCATCTCTGTGAACTAATCCATTGCGGATGCCGCGGGAATGGCACAGTCCAAGAAGGCGAGTGTGGCTGCACAATGCACGTCTCTCTCCATAATGCGCTCTCTCCCGGTAATTTGTGCACATTCATTGTTTCATAACTTTATTGTGTGAATTGTTTGCTTTTGATTGTTAGTGTCTATCAATTCCCCGTTACATATATCACCAGTAGTACACACAAAGCTAATTCCTAATCTATAATGTTTGTTTGGTTACAGTAAAGTCTTAATGCATTCAATATTATTACTATTATTCCAGTCTTTTACTGTTTTCACTGTCAGAGTGGACATGTTATTTGCAGAGCGCACAACCTATGCTACACCTGTGAGAAACAAGTTTTGGTTTATTTCATTCCATTTACGAGTTGTCAATTTAGTCATTGTCTTTTGTTTGGAGCGCTCCTGTCAATGTTGAGAAAGAATGCGCACCTGATTATGCATAGAAGTAGGCCTATAGGCTACCTGGCCTGCGCGCAAATGTAGGAATAAAAGTGTGCCCATTTGGGGATCTGACAGTAATTCTGATTTTCTTAACACACCACCACTAATGAGTCATTACATTACATTTAAGTCATTTAGCAGACGCTCTTATCCAGAGCGACTTACAACTTGGTGAATTCACCTTCTGACATCCAGTGGAACAGCCACTTTACAATAGTGCATCTAAATCATTAAGGGGGAGGGGGGGGGGTGAGAAGGATTACTTATCCTATCCTAGGTATTCCTTGAAGAGGTGGGGTTTCAAAGCTTTTCAAGAGGTGGGGTTTTCAGAGCTTTTCAAAGTAATGTTTCTTCATCTCAAACAGCAAGCAAACAGAGTCTGTTTTTACATCCATTGAGAAACCATTGTCAACGTATTTGAAAAATTATGTCATGCTCTGATCCGTCATAAATTAGGCCTACCTGATTACTTCCTATCCCTAGCACAAATAGCCTACAGCTGTGTGTCGAGTTCACTGGCAAGGGAAACTGAGGGCCCAGAATATTTTATACAATGTTGCAAGGAGCTTCAGGCTGGACTCAAGTTAATAGCTGATACAACATTTGAAGTTTGTTACAGACAGGCCATGCGTAGACAACGTGGTAAAAAAAAAAAAAAAAAATCAGGATATCTACTACCTGTTGGATACATTGTTTTCATTTGTTGGCTTTGCAGGCTATTTTTACATAGTTACTTTTAGGTTTGTATCATTTTGATTAACCACATGACAATGATTTTGAGAACCAAAGATATTATTCTAAATTAAATGAAACTGTTCCACAAAAATAAATTGGCATTCCACATGAGAAAGGTTGCCGAAACACCTTATGTAGCCTATTGCTGGCATCTTCAGGAGAGTAATGGCAGAATCTGCAAAAGCCAGTAGGAGCGGGGGGAGGATGTTCAGGACAGGTTAAGATTTTTGTCTTCTGGCTCCCTGGGGCCATGTGTCTTATTTAATCAAACAGTGAGCTTAAAGCATCAGAAACTCAATGCATATATAGATACTTTTATTAAAACACACAGGGTGTGTCTATATATGGAAAAATAAACTTAAAAAATGTAGACCAATCGATCGGTTGAAAGAACATGACTTTCGGTCAACCATGATTATTTATATTAATTATATATGTATATATATATATTTTTTTTTTGGGGGGGGGGGCGACACAGCCCTAACACACTCCAAAGGACATAAGGGTAGCCGGTGAGCTCTACTTCCTCACACTGTGGGGCTATCTGTGAGTACACTACCTGCAAGTTTAGGGGCCATGGGATCCTCTGATACATGGACAGGGTTTTCCTTCACCTCCCCAGCCTTCTCATGCTGCTCCACAGCAGCCAGGGAGGGAGCCACGACCTCCACCACATTCTTCACCTCCACATAGGCCTGAGGGCTTCCAGGCAGAGGCTTGGAGTTGTGGAAGAGGCTTGCCCAGGATTTGAGAGGGTTGGCAGTGGGCACAGCCGGAGGGGTAGGCGACTTAGGCTGCTCTGCCACCGCCGGCTGGGCCTCAGAGTCTGGGGAGGAAGCAGGCTCCACTGAGGGAGCTGGGGACTGCTGCTGGGGCTGCTCCAACATCTCAGAGGCCTCCTTGTGTCTGTCTGCACTGATGCCAGCATGGGGCTCAGCCAGCCCATTAGCCACCCCACTGTCCCTAGTCTCCTCCTCTTCTTCAGTAGTAGCAGTAGCAATGGTGGCAGGGGGGCTGGCCACAGCAACCGAGGGGGGAGGAGGGGAGGTGGGGCAGGGGCTGTGCCCACCGCGGCCCAGCAGTTCAGGGCTCTCTGGAGCCATGTTCTCGGGCTGCTGCTCTGCAGTTCTGCCTCCCTCTGCCACCCCACTGCTCTGAGAGGAGGAGGAAGAAGAGGACGAGGCCGCGTCTTTACCATCTGATAAAGAGGCAGCTCCACTCATGAAGTCCAAAGACGATTCATCAGGGCTATCACAAGTCCTCTGATTCGCTGCTGCCGTAGCGACAGGGGCTGAGGTGGAAAGTCCGCCCCCTGACAACGCCTTACCAACCATGTCCTGCGACCCGAGGTGAGGGCCGCTAAGAACATGTCCATTCACCAACCCCTTTCCAGAAGGCCCGTCCACTCCCATGCCACCGCTATTGGGACCTGAGCCCTCCAAGTAGTTGTAGTATCCTGGCGGGCGCTTTTTCTTTTTCTTCCTCTCCCGTTGGCCCAGGCTGCCCGGGCCCCCGTCCCCATCCTGGCAGTTCTGGTTGCCGTCCATGGCGGAGGGCTCAGAGTCTGGGCCATCAGGTCCGTCCGGGCCATCTGGTTCGTCCAGTGAGTTGTATTGTGCTCCGTCTGGGATGTCTGCTGCCGGAGAGAGGGCTGTGGCTGTCTGCGGGACCTTCTGAGACGGCTGGCATCCCAGGATGAACTCTGGAGCCTGGGGGTTCAGAGTGCTGGACACCTTGAAGAGAGGATCCTTCACTCCCACAGGCTCCAAGTCCATCACCTCGTCCACACCAAACTCTATGCGCTGGTAGTCTTCGCCTGCAGAGGAGGATATGTCAGTCAGCTTGGGAACATATGGCACTACAGTTCTGCCCTGAAGACTAAGGTTTACATAACACAAAATACTGTTTTGACCAATAATTAGTCATTACTACTTGGCCAATATCTGGCATCCAAAACAAAATTGGCATCATGAAATACACAACAATTTACAACTTTATTAACTGCCACAAACTCAATTGAATATATCAAACACTGACCCTGAGTACTACACAAATAAAAAGTATCAAGCAATGAAGAGTAAGTTATATATCGATTAGCTTGAACAAGTTTCTAACATTTCAAATTGAAAGATAGGCGGTGAGAGAAACAGCTGAAGGTGAACATGAGGAAAACGTTAGTAAATTCAGATCATCCAACACTGAAAATGGCAAGGCCGGGCTATATAAGACACGACTGGTCAGCCATACAAACCAGACACCGGAAACCCTAAGGGGGAATGTAAGGTATGGTTAGAGAGTACGGTCGAGATTCGCTCTTCTCTGTGGATTAGAGTGTCCTTTGTTAGTGTTTTTACCAAAGGGATTTCATTCCAGAGTCATAATGATGAATTGAGAGTGATAAACCCTAGCAAAACAAAATACCTATTGTAATTGTTAGCTTCCATATAAGACCATTACTATGCCCTTATAAGTCCAATAAAAAAAGGGTTCTCTCAATCCATCCAGTTAAGTGACGGAGGGGGTATACAAATCAATCACAAGTCAACTTAAAGCACTGCTGCGGTGCCAATGTGTTTAATGCAAGAGAGAAGAGATATTTAACGGCATCTAAGCATGCAAAGCCTCACAGATCGTACGGACAAGAATGAGTAAATAGGGGCAAGGTTTAGAAAGCCACCAGTTTTTAAGATCTGGGTTTGAGTGCTTCAGCAACAAGTAATAAGCACAGAGTGTCGGACCCAAAACTCACCGCAAACCTGCCGTCTCATAGACTCCGCAATGTAAGGCACAGCAGGAGTGCAGTAACTTCCTGAATAATTCATACAAATCAGAGTAAAAATCAAGTGTTATGAGCAGGGGAGGGGTATGGTTGACAGACTTTGTAACTTGGTGGCTCCAAAATCCCTGTTCTGCAGGTATGTTTGGACATATTTTTTACAAGTAAAATCTTATCTTAAAACAATGTCAATTCAGACTTAAACTGTCACTCTCTTACATGCAGTTCAGTCAGGTAGGTCTGGATCCAACTAGCACAGACGGACGGGCGTATGTTTGACTTTGGTCATAACCATTACATCATGTGGGGGGGGGGGGCAAGAGTGAGGTCAACCCAGAGAGCACTGGCCGGCCTCATGCGGATGACGTTCGGAATGTCTGCAAGACGAACTTAAATAAATCAGAGCGATCCAGTAGACGTTCTTACCTGAAGACTGACTGACGCAGGAGACTTTGTCATTGAAGGGGGGAAGCTGTCAAAGAACAGAGAGATTAGATTACAAATTAAAAAGACACTTCCTAGTTAAAGTAAATAATCAAACAGTGTTAACATCAGACCACAACTGTTGTCAGTCTGGGCCTTCCTGCTTGATGTGAATCACATCTGTGTAATGTGCACTTCGGAGGGGGGTAGATGACAATATTGGTGATAAAAACATGTTATTTTGTGCTGTCTTATATTGTTCACACTCACTAAACTGAGAATATGAGAAATAAACCATTGTCTTCTCTGTGTTTTAGACAATGACAGTAAATACACACACTGGACTAAATCTATAAACTCAGTGGTTTTTGGTGTTAATGAGCTTCCAAAAGGCCATTCTTAAGAACGACCCAGTTAACATTAAGAGACACCGGCACTCCAACACTTAACACCGTAGACTATATGGTGTCAAAACAGCCATGAGCTGGAGTAAACGTATGTGAATAAATGTTTCATTCAAAACTCATGGTCTTACCTCAACATAACATCGTGGAGTCACGAAGAACTGATTGATCTCATCAGGGCTGAACTCCCCGAAGATGTACTACAGAGAGAAAATATATATTTTCATACACTTTGAAAAAAGTCTGCTTTAGTCCTCTATTTGTCTACTGAGAATTTTAGACAAGTACACCTCTTACTGATGAACTGACACAGTTGTGACTAGAGGTAGACCGATTAATTGGAATGGCCGATTAATTAGGGCCGATTTCAAGTTTTCATAACAAATCGGAAATTGGAATTTTTGGGCGCCGATTTGTCGTTTTTTTTTATACTTTTATTTAACTAGGAAAGTCAGTTAAGAACACATTCTTATTTTCAATGACGGCTTAGGAACGGTGGGTTAACTGCCTCGTTCAGAGGCAGAACGACAGATTTTCACCTTGTCAGCGCAGGGAACCAATCTTGCAACCAGTTAACTAGTCCAACACTATAACCACCTGCCTCTCTCTCGTTGCACTCCACAAGGGGACTGCCTGTTCTACAAATGCAGTAAGCCAAGGTAAGTTGCTAGCTAGCATTACACTTATCTTATATAAAAAAATCAATCATAATCACTAGTTAACTACACATGGTTGATGATATTACTCGATATTATCTAGCGTGTCCTGCGTTGCATATAATCTGACTGAGCATACAAGCATCTCAGTATCTGACTGAGCGGTGGTAGGCAGAAGCGTAAACATTCATTCAAACAGCACTTGCGTGCGGTTTGCCAGTAGCTCTTCTTTGTGCGTCAAGCATTGCGCTGTTTATGACTTCAAGCCTGTCAACTCCAGGCTGGTGTAACCGAAGTGAAATGGCTAGGTAGTTAGCGCGCGCTAATAGCGTTTCAAACGTCACTCGCTCTGAGCCTTCTAGTAGTTGTTCCCCTTGCTCTGCATGGGCAACGCTGCTTTGATGGTGGCTGTTGTTGTTGTGTTGCTGGTTCGAGCCCAGGGAGGAGCGAGGAGAGTGATGGAACCTATACCGTTACACAGGCAATACTAAAGTGCCTATAAGAACATCTAATAGTCAAAGGTTAATGAAATACAAATGGTATTGAGGGAAATAGTCCTATAATTCCTTTAATAACTACAACCTAAAACTTCTTACCTGGGAATATTGAAGACTCATGTTAAAAGGAACCACCAGCTTTCACATGTTCTCATGTTCTGAGCAAGGAACTGAAACGTTAGCTTTCTTACATAGCACATATTGCACTTTTACTTTCTTCTCCAAAACTTTGTTTTTGCATTATGTAAACCAAATTGAACATGTTTCATTATTTACTTGAGGCTAAATTGATTTTATTGATGTATTAAATTAAGATAAGTGTTCATTCAGTATTGTTGTAATTGTCATTATTACAAATCAAAAATAATAATTCTAATTGCTACAATTATTTTTATTTGTATTATTTTAAATCGGCATCGGCTTTTTTGTCCTCCAATTATCGGTATTGATGTTGAAAAGTCATTATCGGTCGACCTCTAGTTGTGACAGACCCGTTGGAGAGGCTACTGGGAGAGGCCTTTCTTATCAGTCTGCACAGATTGCGCCATAGGTTTGAGTAAAAGGGGCAACGTGGAAAAGTGACGAGTCATGCAGCATTAGAATGGCAAAATGGCTCCCGGCAGCCCACTTCCCAGAGAACTGAGCCAAATAGAGAGACCTGGCTCACTGGCTTCCGCCAATATGTAGCGCATTCTAAGGCGGGAATGAACTTCAAACAACTGCACTGTAGGCCATTTTTTGTAATTTCTTCACAAGTGGAGTAAAACAGCACCTCTGAAAATTTGGCTGACATTTGGCTACAATGCATTATTTGATCAATCATATGTCACCAAATGTAACAAATTCAAAAATGTTCACAATGTTCTGGGGAAGGAAAAGGTTAATGGCAGTGAAGTATCATTATGTAGTATGCTGGTTTGGACTCAAATCCCGTGGGTTCATCCAGCTGGGCTTGATATTAATGCTTGCTGGACAATAATAATAATAATATAGATTTAAGTTTCCCCAATTGACAAGTAAAAAAACTGTAATCACAATATCAAACAATTACTCCAATTCAGAATTAGATCATTGGCCAACATTGGAATAATAATGCACACAGATAAAAAAGCCTACATGACAAAGTGTATGTGATATGCATATTGGCTACAAGCCTCATGTCCAAACCGATGCTGACATGGAGGCGCCAGAAAATGTAACCAAACTTTAATGAGAATTACATAAATATAGGCTTTGTTTGACAAATATAATGAAGGATAACTAACATTAACGTCTGAAGGCTTGATTCTGTCGGCATACTCAAAGCACTTCGTTCAGATCAAATGGTCACAAGACTGGAGAGTGAAGGATAGTGCATGGTGCACACTGCACATCACCCACCTTGAATCTGAGCAGAGGTGGCCAACATTTTGAAACTATTTAATAATTAACAGTCTTTTTTATTGAGCTTATAATATGAAGAAATAAAAATTTATCAACATTTTAAGCAAAACAGTCTGATAAGATTACAAAAATAGTTAGTTTCATTGTTTTTTATTTATTTATCTGCAGTGGTTATGAATTTAGGATCTGTTGTCTCAGAACTGTCCCAGAGTGTTTTAATCTGTAGACATACTAAAGTACAAGGGTGTCATTTTAATGTTGCAGTAATTTATAGGCTACCAAAAGGCGGCCAAACATCCTTCAGGAAAGCCTTAAAGGGGCCGTGTTTTATTTTGAGACATATCCAGTCATCAATAAGGAGTGCAGACAACAATGCCGTCTGATTTTCTTTTCTATGGTAAAAAAAAATACAGTAATGCATTTTATTTTGTAAAGTGGTTCCTTGTAACATACAACGATGTAAAAATTGCATTAAGACTATTTTTCTATTTTTGGACAAGTGACAAAAAAAGGTTACTGTCAAGCCCTGCCCAGGGATTACACCTTCTAGCTACACCTTGTACACAAGGCTCCACACTAATGTGATTAAGCAAATTGAGTTGAGTACTGGCAACACTTTCCACACTACACACAACCAAATTCCCCATAATAATAATTGGAAGTGGGGTGGTCATTCTTATTGTTTGCAGAACCATGCAATTTTCAATGACCCACATCTGAGGTTTCAAATACTCATAAATATAGGAATCTCCAAATCTCTCACACACACACACACACCAAACCCTTCTACCATCATCAATCAGTTTGTAACCCAACTGGACCACGGCCAAACAATGTGTGTTCATCTAAACAGGAATCTTTAGGGAAGGCGTTAAAATGTCGGTACAAACCTGACAGGGCAATCCCCGTCCAGACCAGACACTAACCGTGGGATAGTACTCTTGCCAGCCACCTGCTGGCCACAGCCATACACTACTTTGTAAAGATAATTATAGCCAGCATGGGGAAGGCAGGTCATCTTAATCCCAGTCGCACTGCGTAACTGAAGGTCTCTTGCTGCACACCGACAGCCCTGCATAGTGGGGTGAATTGGTCCTTCAATAGCCTGGCGACATTTCTTGGTTTGGTTCAATTACAGAATAGCAGGGGCCAAAAACATATCTGCATAATATTACAGCCTGAAAATACATTTTTGAAGTCTTTCATTAGGCAACAAATAAAAAATGATTTCTAAACAAAACAAGTGTTGGTGGTGCATGATGAGGGGAAGGTGTCCAATGATATGGAGCAGTAATGAAAAACGTTGAAACAAGCTTGCTAACCATACAGAATCCTCACAGCACATTTAACTGTGGGACATGAAAGGGGAGGCACAGAGAAAAGAAAGTGCAGTTCAAGCATATGTAACTCTTTGCAAATGAGGGCCCAACATTGCTGAAATGGCACTACAAGCGACAAACAGCCAGCTATAATCCAACGGCCTCAGGACAGCTAATACAATCACAACAGAAAGAATTCCCTTTGCCTCTTTCTACAGGCGTGCCACACGTACCACACTAAGCTTTCCTCACTGTTCGTTTGGATTACCACAAAATGGCCATCTGTATAACTTCAACATGCTCCAGTGAGACGGCGTGCACACACACACTTAATGAATGTGGTTACAGATCAGGGATCGAGCGGGGCTTACATTCTAAGGTGGGATCCATATGAAATATAAAGCACGATGACATTGTCGCTGATAAAAGGAGCTAAACCAGGTAAACTGAACACATGCTCACTTCTAATGTTTGTATACTTTACGTCAATAGAGTAGAATGATAATCATATATTGCAGATAGCATTCAATGAGGCTTCTGCTTAACAATTAAACAAAAACACATCTAAAGTTTGCTTTATGAGGAAGACAGCTTTAAGGAAGTGGATGGCTTAGAGGAGTGGGGGTGTATTAGAACATATGTCAAACAAGAGCCAGTCAAATTGGGGCGGCAAGGTAGCCTAGTGGTGAGTGTTGGACTAGTAACCGAAAGGTTGCAAGTTCGAATCCCCGAGCTGACAAGGTACAAATCTGTCATTCTGCCCCTGAACAGGCAGTTAACCCACTGTTCCTAGGCAGTCATTGAAAATAGGAATTTGTTCTTTACTGACTTGCCTAGTAAAATAAAAAACAAGATGTTCCACTGGAATTTCAAGTTACCAGACATTACCAACTCCCACCTGAGGCATCGAATAACAATCCACAACCCCCTATACCTACAAGGACTGGGACGCCCTCATCACTACTACCCAGTGTTCCCTATTGGACTGGGACTCAGCCAGCCTGACTCTGCAAGGCCTCACAAATTGGAATGCAAAGAGTTAGCAAACTTGGCATAGCATGAATATGCAACACTACAAATAAGGTCAAACACGTTTTGAATAAACCGATGATGCATGTCGGGGCTTGCGTATTACATTCTTATGAAGAAAAGTTAAGTATGATGAGCTAGCACAGTGAGTGATGCCCAAGAAGTGAGGAGAAAACATTAACACTGAGCAGAGACATGACAGAGAAGAACAATATAATTTATTCATGTAAGACACTTTAATACAGGGCGATGTCACTCAAACACTACCAGCAGCTGATTGGATTCTCTGAGGCCATGGTGTTTGTTGCAGGACCTTTCAAGGGTAAGACTAATGGGAGGCAGCTCTGCTCTCTAAACACTGCTCCACCCTGCTGTTCAGGAAAATACCTAACTAGCCAGGCAACTGAGCCTCATGATCCATTTCCATAATGTTGAATCAGGAGCCCACCATTCGAAAAAATGAAGGCCATCACAAACATATCAGATCGTGCTTGGAAATTAACCATAAACCTTCCCGTTGTTTTTTTAGATGTATTTTTACTTTAACACATCAGATCTTCACTGTGATAAGAGGTTGCCATCTTTTTCAGTTACAAACCTGTAATTAGGTCTAGGTTTACCCACAACTACCCACTCCTTACCCGCACATTTGTCAGGTGACATTAAGACAATCCACCATTCCCATATCCATGCTGTTCACCAACTGACAAAACTGTTGAACAACTAAAATATGGGCAAATACACAGTACAATATACTTAGGTAGAAACTATACAGGCCCATGAACCATTTTATGCTTGACGTCCACAATACGTGGAAGCATTTACTCAGCTGAAGATTCCTAGCACTCATTTACTAACTTAGAAAATGTGATGATACTTCGGTATGCAACTCTCAGACAACCCACTGCTGTGGTGTGGAACGGTGTCCAACAGCTACCATTCCTCTGCCCTTTGGTTCAATCTAGCAACCCTGAGTCATAAAGCAAAGATGTGGCTTCTGCTGCTCCTTGTGCACAACCCATACATCGCAGGTATTCAATTCTCTGCAATGGGCATTGTCATTCAATCAATTATCTTCTATGTCCCGAGACATTTTATAGTGAATCATAAAATGAGTGTCTCCCTTATGTGCATTCAATGCCACCTCGCTCAATCCCTGATACTGGAGCCTTATATTAAGAATATAAAATGGTAGGGCAGTGGACACATGACCTCAGGTGCAAAAACAACCCTCTCAGAATGACTCAACAAAAACCTCCCTTAGATCAATGGTTTACTATTTAGGCCTTCAGTGAGATATACAGTTTCACACATTCACCTAATCTTCAACCCCTAGCCAGCCAACTATCTTACGTTCACCAGCCCTGGTTGGGTGGACACTATGGCACAATGGGAATTTGATATCTAGCTTAGGTCGACTCTGTATTGATGTAATTGTCTGTTGATGGGCAAGCATACTAGCTAGGTAGTAAGCTAGTTATGAAGCTTGGCCATCGCTATAAACCATAATTGTTGAAAATAGTTGGGTAGGATTAAAAACACTTAGTAGTTGGACAAACATGGACATTGACGCATGACTTTCAACCTTCGTCTCTCCCGAGCCCATACGGGAGTTGTAGCGATGAGACAAGATAGTAGCTACTAAACAATTGGATAACACGAAATTGGGGAGAAAACGGGGTAAAATTAAAAAACATGGACACTGAAAGATTACTAAAAGTTAATTTCTTGTTGGCCGAACTAGTTAGCTAGTATTCACACCCCTTGACTTTATCCTCGTTTTGTTGTGTTACAAAAACGGGATTAAAATTGATGTAAATGATCGACACAAAATACTCTGTCAAAGTGGAAGAAAAATGTGAACATTTATAAAACAGTGATTAGATAAGTATTCAACACCCTAAGTCAATGCATGTTAAGACAGTGTTCTCCAACCCTGTTCCTGGAAAGCTACCGTCCTGTAAACTCACTCCAACCCTAATCTAGCACTCCTGATTCTAATAATTATCTGGCTGATAAGATTAATCAAGTTAGTTTCAACTGGGCTTGGAGCGAAAACTTACTGGAAGTTAGCTCTCCAGGAACAGGGTCAAAGACTCTTGTGTTAGAATCACCTTTGGCAGCAATTACAGCTGCAAGCCTTTCTGGGTAAGTGTAAACGCTTTCCACACCTGGATTGTGTCGGACGATTTTTAAAATGTATTTGTAATAATGAAAATTACAACAATACTGAATGAACATTTATTTTAACTTAACATAATACATCAAAATCAATTTAGCCTCAAATAAATAATGAAACATGTTCAATTTGGTTTAAATAATGCAAAAACAAAGTTTGAGAAGAATATTAAAAGTGCAATATGTGCCATGTAAAAAAAAAAAACAACGTTCAATTCCTTGCTCAGAACATATGGTAGCTGGTGGTTCCTTTTAACATGAGACTTCAATATTCCAAGGTAAGAGGTTTTAGGTTGTAGTTAATATAGAATTTATAGGACTATTTCTCTCTATACCATTTGTAGTTCATATACCGTGACTATTGGATGTTCTTATAGGCAGTTTAGTATTGCCAGTGTAACAGTATAGCTTCCGACCCTCTTCTCGCCCCTACCTGGGCTCGAACTAGGAACACATCGACAACAGCCACCCTCGTAGCATATCGCTCCACAAAAGCCGCGGCCATTGCAGAGCAAGGGGAACAACTACTCCCAAGTCTCAGAGCGAGTGAAGTTTGAAACACTATTAGTGCGCACCCCGCTAACTAGCTAGCCATTTCATATCGGTTCCACCAGCCTAATCTCGGGTGTTAATAGGCTTGAAGTCATAAACTGCTCAATGCTTGAAGCACAGCAAAGAGCTGCTGGCAAAACGAACGAAAGTGCTGTTTGAATGAATGCATACGAGCCTGTTGCTGCCTACCACCGCTCAGTCAGACTGCTACATCAAATCATAGACTTCATTATAACATAATAACACACAAATACTAGCCACTGGTAATTAATATGATCGAATCCGGAAACTATCATTTCGAAAACAAAACGTTTATTATTTCAGTGAAATACGGAACCGTTCCATATTTTATCTAACAGGTGGCATTCATAAGTATAAATATTGCTGTTACATTGTACAACCTTCAATGTTGTCATAATTACGTAAAATTCTGGCAAATTAGTTCGCAACAAGTCAGGCGGCCCAAACTGTTGCATATACCCTGACTCTGCGTGCAATGAAGGCAAGTGACAATTTCACCTGGTTAATATTGCATGCAAACCTGGATTTTTTTTTAGCTAAATATGCAGGTTTAAAAATATATACCTCTGTGTATTGATTTTAAGGCATTGTGGTTTATTGTTAGGTACAGTCGTGCAACGATTGTGCTTTTTTCGCAAAAGCGCTTTTGTTAAATCATCCCCCATTTGGTGAAGTTGGCTGTCTTTGTTAGGAAGAAATAGTCTTCACACAGTTCGCAACGAGCCAGGCAGCCCAAACTGCTGCATATACCCTGACTCTGTTGCAAGGGAAGTGAAACCTTTTCCCTAGTTAAAATAAATGAATGTTAGCAGGCAATATTAACTAAATATGCAGGTTTAAAATAAATGTTAGCAGGCAATATTAACTAAATATGCAGGTTTAAAAATATATACTTGTGCATTGATTTTAACCTCCTAAGGATGATGCGAATTTCCGCAGCTTTTTGTAAAAATGCGCGCAACATTTCAACATCCTGCTACTCATGCCAGGAATATAGTATATGCATATGATAAGTATGTGTGTATAGAAAACACTCTGAAGTCACTAAAACTGGTTAAATCGTGTGTGGCTATAACAGAACGTGTTTAGGAGTAAAAATCCCAGGGAAAACTGTTCACCAAAAACACAAAAAATTCATCCGCCAGTCAATGCATTGTTTAAGACGACAGAAAAAAAACGAGGATCCCATTACAATGCCTACAGCTTCCACACGATGGCGCCTGTACTGGCATTTTATTCGTCCTTTATCCTTGGTTGGATGACGTTTTGGCAAGTCCTGTCTTGAGCCGCACTGCATGATGTTTTGAAAGTGTAAACATGGAGGATGATTAAGACTTTCTGCTATCGAATACACATCGCCCCGTGATCAATTTGATAGATTATTAACGTTTATTAATACCTAAAGTTGGTTTAGAAAAGTAGTTTGAAGTGATTTGTAAAAGTGTATAGGCAACTTTTGTAATTTTTAAACGTGACGTTGCGTCTTGTAAATGGGAATTTTCCTGGATCAGACCAGCCTTCATGAAATGACATTTTGGGTATACAATGACGGATTTAATCGGAAAAAAGACCCAATTGTGATGTTTATGGGACATATAGGAGTGCCAACAGAGAAGCTCGTCAAAGGTAATGAATGTTTTATATTTTATTTCTGCGTTTTGTGTAGCGCCGGCTACCGCAAAATCTGTTGTTTAGGTGATGTCCTGGTATTTTGGGGGGTGCATGCTATCAGATAATAGCTTATCATGCTTTCGCCGAAAAGCATTTTACAAATCTGACTTGGTGTCTAGATTCACAACGAGTGCAGCTTTAATTCAGTACATTGCATGTGTGTTTTAATGAAAGTTTGAGTTGTATGGAGTACTATTAGTTGGCGCTCTGGAATTTTGCTGATTTTGATGCCTGTACAGGTATCGCATCCGTAACAGGTTTTTAAGAAAGACATTGATGTTTATGGTTAGGTACGCGTTGGAGCAACGACAGTCATTTTTCGCGAATGCGCACCGCATCGATTATATGCAACGCAGGACACGCTAGAGAAACTAGCAAGATCATCAACCATGTGTAGTTAACTTGTGATTATAATTGATTGTTTTTCACAAGATAAGTTTAACGCTAGCTAGCAACTTACCTTGGCTTCTTACTGCATTCACGTAACAGGCAGGCATCTCGTGAGGCAGGTGGCTATAGCGCCCCCTTGAAATCGGCCCTAATTAATTGGCCATTCTGATTAATCGGTCTACCTCTAGTTAGGACGGCTGTATCTTTGCAGTGACGGGGTGTATTGATAAAACAGCCAAAGTGTAATAATAACTTCACCATACTTGACTCAAGACATTTCAGCTTTTCATTTAATGAATGTAAAAACATAGTTCCACTTTGACATTATGGGGTATTGTGTGTAGGCCAGTGAAATCTCAATACATTGTATATTCAGGCTGTAACACAACAAAATGCGGAACAAGTCAAGGGGTATAAATACTTTCTGAAGGCACTGTATATTATACCCTCAAATTTGAAACATCTGCCATTCCTTGTATTGTAAACCAGGGGTTCTAAAACTTTTTGTAGGCGGGGCCCCATTTTGTGATAGTAAATTAATGTGGTACTCCCTCAATCAAAACAACTAGAATTTGATAAAAATAGCTTACAAGGAGTTTAAGACTTCGGTATTGCATGGTCAGATGAAACAAGTCTTGGGCCCTATGAAGGAAGATTTTTAAAGGCTCGTTTCTCGGCATTGAAGAGAATTTGTCAGTTTAAGCTCATTTCCAGCAATCAACATATTTTGTCATGTGGCAGAGATGTTTGTTGTTGCAAATTGAAAGCTAATATCTTAGCGGACCCCACTTTGAGAACCCCTGTTGCAAACTAACAAGCTGCTAGCCAACACTAGTTAGCAAGCAGACATTAGCAACAGAAAGTTATAATAGTTATGATAGAATATTAGCTCAAAGAGAAACTTAGCTTGCTATTATATTTATAACATAGCTAGCTAGTAGTGCTGCGCGATTAGTGTGGAGGTCAGTTTTGATTATTAAAAAACACGATCTTCGATAATTCTTTGGGACATAAAATGCACTTTGAATTTTGCAGTTCGAATGCTGTGACAGAACAAAATAAACAATTAATGGAAGTGACTGTCCATTACTACTTATCAAAACGGGAAGGTTGCAAGTTCAAACCCCCGAGCTGACAAGGTACAAATCTGTTGTTCTGCCCCTGAACAGGCAGTTAACCCACTGTTCCTAGGCCGTCATTGCCAAAACTGTTCTTAAATGACTTGCCATGTTAAAAAGGTAAAATAAATAAAAATGTATTCAATAAAATACTCAATCCAAGTCATAAATCTCATATCTAGATCTGCTGCCTATCACTTAGATCATGTATTTTCAGGTAGACACCCCTTGAAAAAAACGCTTTCTGTGTCTGCTCCACATCGTTTTTATTATAGCTCAGTGATCTTTTAATATAGCTCAGTGTTCCAAACTGACTGGAAAAGTAGGCTGGCACGCAATAGATTCTCATTGTAGTCAATCAGCACGTTTTCAGCGCCAAAGTATGTAGAATATCAGCCTGTTGAAAACTACAACTCCCTACTATGTCGCACAGTTCAGACTTGAACTGATGTCTCTACAGAAACTAAGCATTGAGCTAAGAAAAAAACTCAAATTTGATTTAAAATAAATTGAACCGACATCGGTCAATTAGTTTAAAGAATGAGGTGCTGGTGGTGTGTTCAGATTTCTATCCCCTGAAACAGGCGCAAGACCATGTAAACAAGAGCAAGAGCTTGGCAAGTATACATGCGTCGCGTGCATGTATATGCAATGTGTTCATGCTTCATGTGAGAAATCTAACACTACCTGCACTTTGAAAAGTCGGTTTAATAATAATTTATTATGGATATATTATAGTCTCATTCTTGCCCACGCAGACAACTGGTAGAGTAGGTTCAAATGTAATTTTATTGGACCTTCCAGTTTGTAATTAGATGACCATTTCCTGAATTTAAAAAAGCTGTTCCATAGGTTGGTGGATTTTGAAATTCACCAGTCTGGTCCCCAGCAGGCAAGCTAGCTACATGGATGTATACAGCCATATCTAGCTAGTTGACTAATGTTATTATACCTGAACAGAAGATATAGCTAGCTTCCTTTCAATGTAGGATAGATAGCTAGCTTAGACTTAAGGCCGTGACAAGTCATTACAGATCATGGAAGTCTGTCCACATGAGTCAGCTTCCCTTGAAAGCACAACTAGCTACGTGCTCTAAAGTGGACATCAAAAACGGAGTGCACAATGCACAAGTTCCGAACCGTTTGCAGAATCATGAATGGTTCAGATTCGGAAATATACCTAACCCGCCTCTGATCAGGCCCACTGTAGCTAGTAGCTAAGTCATTAGCCACACCACCTGCGTCCGCACGAACTCTGGCTAGTTATCCAGCTAGCTATATTAAGCTAGGTAGCTAGCTGGCCATACAACTCAATTAAAGTTTACGTTTGATCATATACAATTTGATTAATACCTTGCTTATAACTCGTCGGCACTTTTACAATTCACTCATATCTAAATGCTTAGCTAGCTAACAAACAGTTATGAAAATCAAAACAGGCCTGTCGCATCAACCAGAGCAGGTGGGCCATGCACATACACGCAGCAATTTAACAACTACAAATTGTCAAAGGAAAATTACACTTGTTGGGAGTCTCTTGAATGTGGCATTTTCTCAACACAACGTGCACACGCGATTTTTGCCAATTTTTAGATTTCCAACTAACCCTACTTCGAGTACTGTTGACCAATTTGAATGGAGGCTCCTCGGGCCTGTACCATGCTGGTGTTTCAATGGGGAAATAGGCTATTTAGGGCAGCATTAGCAAGCAATTTCATCACACTTTTCAATGACACGAGTTACCACTGTATTCGGCCAAGAAACATCTACAAATGTAACATTATTTAAGACTACTTTTACATTAATCTTATGTCACAATGTGAAACATTTAAAAATCCTAGACGTATCAGCGGCGTGAAGAGTTCTAACGTTACCTGGTTAACGTTCCTCTGAGAAGCCATGCTCCCTGTGAGATTCTCTTTTCCAATCAGAAGATGGACGTTCTCCGGGGAAGGTGTTAGTTTTTTTGTAATAATTATTACAAAATACGGCCTAATTCGACATCTTTTTCATTTTCTCGACAATGGACTGACATTTGTATTTTTAGGTTGTTTTATTGCTCCATCATATCACGCTGCTTCCCCCGCCGTCGCCGCCATTTCTGTCTCGCCTCCTTGCTTCTGACCTGCGCGCGCCGCGGATGGCTAGTGTGCTCTGGGAACGCGTGCGTTTACGTCCGGGTAGGAGGATATAGTAGTGAACGTTTGACAGCTTGAGTAGGAGCTAAAAGAGCTGTCAGCTATGTATTATTTAGAACAGACCGATTGTGTTGTTATAACTAAGATTTACTGCTATTTCAACAATCCATCCATGCACATTTGTTTAAAAAAAGGGTGAAATGGGGGGGGGATTACAAAGGAAAAAGGAAACACCCCTTCCCACTACTTTGGCACCAACCGAGCCATTGGCCTGGGAACCTGGAACCCTTTCTCTTAAAACCACTTGTCTTTATTCTGCAATAAAATCGAACACACAAACTTCTCTGCTGCAGCTACTACAAATTCAATCTTCTGTGATTTACTTTCCATCTGTGTGGCTGTTATGACCATAACAATAAACGCAGAGAAGCCAACCTTACTAAAGCATAAACTGTTTGAATCCCTACTACTCACAGGGATGGCTCCCAGGTGGGGAAGGTGATCTAAGATACTGCGTCATTGCAGCAGTACCTGGTTCAAATCCAGGCTACAACACATCCGGCCGTGATTGGGAGTCCCAGTTGTGACGCACAATTGTCCCAGCGTTGGCTGGGGTAGGCCGTCATTGTAAATAATAATTTGTTCTTAACTGACTTGCCTAGTTATTAAATAAAAAATAAATACTCTCAGGCTCCCTCACCATCTGCCCACCATCCTATCCTCTACTTTCATCACCGCATCAGTATAAGACACTTGCTGCGCTCCCGGAACAGTCAACCTGTCTCACTTGCACAGGACATGTCTGATCCCCAGCAACATGGCCACTTCCTCCACCGACACTACACTCCCCTTTGTCCCATGCCCTCGAAATGCTGTTTTGGTAGTAGGGGTGGAGTTCTATAGGGCGTACAGGTGAGAGGGAGGAGCTTGGAAATAAAAGAAGTGCCAAGATACAGGAAAAGTAGAAGATGTAAAGAATACAATCATTCGCACAAATTAATCCAGATAAGAACCAGAATTAAGAGGTATTGTTAATTCTTCATTCATCAATTCGTCATCTCAATGTTTGGTTCGCTTCAACCAACAGCATACCTGTGAGCCTTATCATTCGTCACAGGTAACATGAAAATGCATGTATTTTTGTTATCTTCATCAAATATACTAACACACATTATTGCCTCGTGCCTACTGCCCTCGAGTCACAACCTGGTCTCAGAGCATTTCGTATTATTCTGTATGTAAATCCGAGACACACCAGTTCGTATGTTATGTTTCGTATGGTATTAATTTGTGGATGTCCATTTCGTATGATATGTTATGACCTTTGGGTTGCTAGACGCTCACATCATACTTTCGGTTTTGCCATACGTAACCATCTGTTTTTATGTAACCATAACAAACGTCATACTAAATGGAGCACCTCGGATTTACGTACAGAATAATACGAAATGCTCGGAGACCAGGTTGCGAGTCAGTGTCAGCATTTTTGTTTCACGTTTTAAACCATTATCCGTTTTTCAATGTGTATTCAGTTATGTGCAGAATCATCACAGTATCATTAGAGTTGGGTCTGACAGTGATCCGCATCCTGGGCGGTTCTTACCTGACCAGGTTGGAAACATCCAGGGAAAACACCCCCAAAACCTGCCCCGCTTTCATTTGGCTCTTGGATGCATCTCTTCCCATTGGCTCCAGGCTGCTTCCTCATTCTATGGGTCGCAGTGAGTCATGGGAAATGCTTCCCACTGGGCAGCTGTATCACAGTGTCGCCAGGCGGTGCTGCGCCCCGTAGAATGACGAAATAGCCACGAGACAATAAGAAGATAAGCATCCAGGAGCCAATTGAAAGAAGGGGTGGGTTTTTGGCGGGTTTCTCCTGAGCAGTTTTTGCCTGGTAAGGTAAGAACCGCCCAGGACGTGGGTCACAGTCAGACTATATTGTATAATTTGGGTTTCATCCCTGCCCCAGGGCTCCTTAAGGAGAGATACCCCTTACTGCTGCTGTTAGATTGCCCCCATCTTTACTCAGTAGTCATTTTTGAATCGGAGGAATGCCACATGGTAACTGTCACTAGTGCCAACAAGCATTGCCACCAATGATTAGTAGGGCTACATGCACAAACAAAATAGATTGGGATTGTCATCTGATCTCCCTGAGATATCTGTATGACACCTTTACACTAATATTCAATGGGTCATGGCAATGTTCATTCTAATAATTTTTCAGAGAAGTGGCCAAGAGACCAGACAATGCCAGAGGAGCAGATACCTGGGAGGGATGAGTATGACGAGATGCACAACAGCAGGGAGAGGGACTGCACCCATGACAGAGGAAGCTCCTCACATGAAGAGAGAGACCGGGAAAGGCAAAGAGAGAGAGCGGCAGAAGACAGACAAAATGGATGAGAGATACAGGGATGAGAAGGGCTCTGGAGATGACAGGAGGGACAGAGAGAAGGACTACTCTGACCGACAGCGGGATATGACACCCTGCTCTCACAAGGACCCACCACCTGACCACAGAGGCGGTAGTCAAGGACAACAGAGAGCGTAAGAGACCATCTGACTGTCACAAAGTTGCTTCCATTGTTACCATCCTGGGCATGGGCAATTCCACAGTAACAGAATGATGAAGAAACTCAGATTTTTCACTTTAGAATATATGCAAAACAAAAACCAATCATTGTAAAATCATAAAACCATACTGTACAACTCTATGCACAAGGACTACTTAATTTCCACCTTAAGAAATTTTTTAAAAACATTTACAGTTTGTGCTGTCATTCTGTTACCAAACTTTGCATCTGTAGTCCACCACCAGAACCACCACCTAACCAAGGACAAAGAAAAACAATGGTGAAAAAAAAAAATGGCGGACGGAAGACAGGATGATGCGGCAGGTGCCGCTTCTCATTCGAATGCTGTAATTTTATCTAAACCATCAGGTGTACGCCGATCCCAGCTAAGTAACTCATGCAAAGAGTTAAAGCGCAATTATGTGTTTTATCTCCAGTACTCTGCCATGATTGTCAGTTATGTAGCTGCTCTACTGATAATCTCAGTGCGTCCTTGCTGGGATGACACAATCAGTCTACTACCGGAGAATATCAACACCAAACACATTGGTTCACCGTTCCACGGGAGCGGACAGTACACAGCATACCATAATGTTCTGAATAATGGCGAAGTCTATCTCGCTCCTTATTCTACTGAACCGCTTAGGCGTAACAAACACAAGTCCAACATTTATCGGAAACTGTTAAACTACCTGTTCACTACCCTCCTGCTCTCCGGGGATGTACAACTCAATCCTGGGCCCAATATCACCTCGTCCACTGGTCGTCGCCGCTGTGGAGGTGGGTGAGTGCTATGGTCCTATGGTTTCTCTCGACTCCAGGATAGATTTGGACTCTTCAAACATACCAGAGTCGCTATATGCGATCCCTGACTCTGCTTCTGGTACGCAAACTATTTTAATTAGTTCCCCGCATCCAGTGCAGGCGGGAGGGATTGTTAATTGCGCTACCGAACTGCCTCTAATCAAAACGGCCTAAACCCAGCCGTCAGAAAACACAGAAAATTTAACTCTTTTCAATGTGTCAATCACTCTCGAGTCATGTGGGACCCACGAGCTAAGCCCAAGGGACTACTAGGGGGGCACTTGAACATTCGTAGTGTCATTCCAAAAAGTGATCAAATTCAACATCTACTCACAGACTCCAACCTTGACTTTCTCTGCCTCTCAGAGACATGTCTCCATATGCTGCTTTGATTGTGCCTGGCTACAATGTTTTCAGGAGAGACAGGATTGAAGGAAGAAGAGGGGGTGTGATGATTTACATTAAAGAACATATCCGATGTAAACAAATTGAGTGGTCATGTGATAATGAACTAGAATGTATCGGCCTGAACGTTACACTGTTTCCCCAAATGTCTTTTACCCTCATTGGAATGTATAGGCCACCTTCCACCAAAAGTGTGTTTTTTGATCAGTTTAATACCATGCTTAGGGAATGTGATTTTGGGAAAGAGGTCATCTTAATGGGAGATTTTAACATTAATTATGAAGACAAGTGTTGTAGGAAAACCCTCAAACGGATCACTAATACCTTTGACCTTACACAGCTAGTTAATAAAGGGCCAACCAGGGTGACTTGTTGCTCTAAAACACAGATTGATTTGGTGTTCAGTAATAAACCAGAGAGAGTGACTAAAACATTCAATATGGTTACTGGGCTGTCTGATCTTAATCTGACCCTTATAGCCAGAAAGCTGTCTAAGAGCAGGTTTAACCTCTCTACTGTTAGAAAGCCGGATCAACTCAGAATACCTAAGAGTGAATTAAACTATTTTGAAAAAGCAATTAAGGGTATAAACTGGAATGATCTCTTGTCCTATACAGACGTGGAAGCTGATAGTCAGGTTTTTCTATCCACAATCCAGACTACAATAAATGGCTTTCTAAAGAAAATCAAATCCAAACCTGGCCAAAAGAGCACTCTTCCTTGGCTCAATGGAGAAATCTGGAAATTGATGAAAGAACGAGATTATGCTCTAAAAATAGCCCTAAAATCTAAATTAGAGCATGACAGACGTAGGTTTACCATGTTGAGAAAGAAGATGATGAAAGAAATCAGACAGGCCAAGGCAAACTTTTTTATTAACATAATTGGTGAAGCAAAGGTTAATTCTAAATTGATATGGGAGAATCTAAAAAAGTTAACAGTGAAAGACCATAGTAACACTGCAAAAAGACTAGAAATCATGGTGAATAACAATCTAACACAGGATGCAGTCGAAATAGCAATAGCCTTCAATTCCTACTTTATTGACTCTGTCAGGGTACTGACACAGAACCCCTCCACTGGTTTCTTGGGCTCAGTGCTAGTGAATGACACTCAACCTAAGGGAGGTTTCTGAGTCAAAGGTGAACACGGTGATTAGCTCACTAAAGAACTCTAAAGCCAAAGATGTGTTTGGGATGGACTACCTTTCTTAAAAACTACAAAGAGTCACTCATTGGCCCCATTACTAAGGTCACCAACACATCTATTGGTCTCGGTGTGTTTCCAAGGGTATGGAAGTCGGCCATAATAACGGCCATCTTTAAATCAGGCGACCCTGCTGACGTGAGTAACTACAGGCCCATTAGTATACTACCTGTGGTGTCAAAGGTTGTTGAAAAGTGTGTAGCAGAACAACTGATTGCCCACCTCAACAACAGCCCCTTCACATTACACTCCATGCAGTTTGGCTTCAGAGCGAAACACTCCACAGAAACGGCCAACTGCTTTCTTCTGGAAAATGTGAAGTCCAAGATGGACAAAGGGGGTGCTGTTGGGGCTGTGTTTCTGGACCTAAGGAAGGCTTTTGATACTGTTTACCATGAGATTCTCATCACAAAATTGTCCAAGTTCAACTTTTCCCCTGATGCCTTGAGATGGATGAAATCATACCTTGAAGGCAGAACTCAGTGTGTCAGAGTGAGCAATGAGCTGTCGCCCACTCGTAGCTATGATGTGGTCGTGCCCCAAGGGTCAATACTGGGGCCCCTCCTGTTCAGCCTGTACATTAATGATCTGCCTTCTGTCTGTAGTGGGTCTGAAGTTCAAATGTATGCAGATGATACAGTGATATATGTGCATGCAAAGAGCAAACAACAAGCTGCACAAGAACTCACTACTGTAATGGTCCAGGTTACAAAGTGGCTTAGTGACTCGTGTTTGCATCTCAATGTGAAAGAAACTGTTTGCATGTTCTTCACAAAGAGGGCAACAGATGCTACTGAGCCAGATGTCTATGTGTCAGGGGAGAAGCTCCAGGTGGTATCCGATTTTAAGTACCTTGGCATCATACTTGATTCCAACCTCTCTTTTAAAAAGCATGTGAAAAAGGTAATTCAAATAACTAAATTCAACCTAGCTAATTTCCGATTTATACGAAATTGTTTGACTACAGAGGTAGCAAAACTGTACTTCAACTCTATGATACTCCCCCACTTAACATACTGCTTGACTAGTTGGGCCCAAGCTTGCTGTACAACATTAAAACCTATTCAGTCTGTCTACAAACAGGCTCTCAAAGTGCTTGATAGGAAGCCCAATAGCCATCATCATTGTCACATCCTTAGAAAGCATGAGCTCTTGAGTTGGGAAAATCTTGTGCAATACACCGATGCATGTCTTGTATTCAAGATCCTTAATGGCCTGGCTCCCCCTCCACTCAATATTTTTGTTAAACAGAAAACCCAGACATATGGCAGCAGATCCACAAGGTCTGCCATGAGAGGTGACTGTATAGTTCCCCTAAGGAAAAGCAACTTTAGTAAAACAGCATTCTCTGTGAGAGCTTCCAATGTCTGGAATACACTGCCATCAGACACACATAACTGCACCACATATCACACTTTCACAAAATGCTTGAAGACTTGGCTAAAGGTCAATCAGATTTGTGAACATGGTCCCTAGCTGTGTGTTGCCGCTTTCCATGTTGTCTGTTGTCTGTAGCTTGTGAGGTGTGGAAACACTTTGTTGCTTTTATGAATTTTGTCTTGCTGCTTTTTGTTCTGTCTGTATGCTACGTCTTGCTTGTCTTATGTTGCTATGTCTTGCTTGTTCTATGTTGCTATTGTTTATATTGTAATTGTTTTTAATAACCTGCCCAGGGACTGCGGTTGAAAATTAGCCGGCTGGCTAAAACCGGCACTTTTACTGAAACGTTGATTAATGTGCACTGCCCCTGTAAAAATAACTCAAACTCATAACTCAAACTCATAACTCCTCTGCACTGTTCTTCAAGTAAATTTGTTTTTGTCCAACGCAGCCATTTTTATCTCAATATCAAATTTTTGGGTAACAATTTAGTACGTTACTGTGATTGTTTTCAATTCAAATGAAAATAGATTAGCAAAGAGGGGAAAACTGACAGCTAGCTGTTATACTGTAAACAGGTTTGCTGACAACATTACGGAAATTATACACACGCATCAGTGTAGCCGCATGTTATGACTCTGAATGGTCAGATAGCTGGCAACAATGACAAGAAGCTGCTTTGTGGGGAATCGTCAGTGGCTTGTTTCAGCTCATTGTATCTTGTTATTGATACCATGTCTTTAAGGTGTTTTGACAGATTTTATGTCTATGCTAATATGGTCAAATTTGCTTGCTAGCTAACCAACAAATGTAATAATGTGTGAGACAAGTACTCATTGTGAAAACGTATTTGTTTTCAATAAACATTTGGAGAAGAAATATAGTTTACATGTTGTCAACAATCTAAGCCAACCTTGTCAGTTTTGCCCCATAGTTGAGCACATTTAAAGGACATTTTATCATAATTTCACAGTATTATTCCAACCTCAGTGTGGAAATTTACACAGTGTACAAAACAATAGGAACACCTTCCTAATATTTGAGTTGCACCCCCTCAATTCATCAGGGCATGGATTCTAGAAGGTGTCTCAAGCATTCCACAGGGAGGCTGGCCTATGTTGACTCCAATGCTTCCCACAGTTGTGTCAAATTGGCTGGATGTCCTTTGGGTGGTGGATCATTATTGATACACATGGGAAACTTTTGAGCTTGAGAAACCCTGCAGCGTTTGACTTTCCAATCACTGGTTTTTGTTAGGCATACATTTTAAAGTGAAAAATCTATGTCTGCATCATTCTGTTACAGTCTAATTGCCCGCATATACTGTACAGCCTGAGAAGGCTCCGGTTTCACTGGTGTCATGAAGTTGATCTAGGGGTAGGTTTATGACAGTGATAAATACCTCTCCCCCCCTTTTTCCTCTCTCTACCCTACTGATGTTACATTTGCAAAACCCTTGGTTAACATGGAGATTCTGGGAACATCAGAAGGTGGGGGGAAAGGAACTATATTCTGGTAATCCGAACAATTGAACATATGAGGTGGTACTTAATGAATATGATGTCAGTTTGGTTGTCATCTGAGACAGACATTCTCATCAATGATAAGATGACACTCTACAGTGGAAAGTCTACACATCAGAGTTATCGGATTCACATGGAATTGTTGTTGAATTTAAATGTCTGAATATGAAATTATTCGTGATGGGATGAAATGTGATTTTAGCTTCTAAAATGTGAGATTTGGGTTTTCATAAAGGTAGGGCTCTGCTCAATCAGTGGCCCACCCCTGTGAAGGGACATGGGCTATAAAACTTTTTAAACACGCCCCCTCTCCCTTCCTATATAAATCCTTGACAACATTATAACCTCCTGTTCCGAGGATGTGAGGACGTCGGTCCGATGTCAGAATGGTTCAGATAATAACTACAGAATGAAGCCAACATCAGCGTGAGCTTTGGTTGCGAATGGTATAAACTTTGAACTCTTATTCACTACAGAAATGTTACCTCCGAGCCGTTGAGTTAGCAACTGCAAACGCAGGTTCGGAAGGAACAGATAGAGTATCCCATCTACCACACAATGACCTTACTACAACGTATCCAATTGACCACCAGAGACATTCTTCAAAGGACTCGGTTTGGCAACACGGCCTTCCATCTACCACCAACCTACCGAAGTGCAGCTCAGAGTAAATATTTATTGCATTTTCCTTTTCCAATTGGGTGGTAATTTAGAATGCCTAAGATATTGCATTTACGATAGCACAGCTTTGCCCTTTGTTCTTCAGTCTTCCCACTCTTTCACTCAAACCCAGCCCCTTTTCTTTTGTGTAACCAGCTGTCATATCTGTTCTGCCCGCTAGGGATGTTTTATGACGTAAGTTGTAATCAAGTTATGATTAATTGTGTGTATGTGTAATGTGTTAGGTACTTAGTAAATAAATAATTAAACCCAATTTAGTATTGCTGATTCAACTTGTTAGCCAGGGTTCATGCAGATAACCAAGAATTTACAACTTTCAGATGAGACTGAATTAAGGTGACGATTAATATTGACTGCTATTGATGTAAAATATTACTAGGTTTTTAAGAGTTTATTCGGAAGATAACAGCTCTATAAATATTATTTTGTGGTTCCCCGACTTGTTAATTACATTTACATGATTAGCTCAATCAAGTAATATTAATTACTGAGAAATTATT
The DNA here is from genome assembly GCF_036934945.1 of Oncorhynchus masou masou. Classification (NCBI taxonomy): domain Eukaryota; kingdom Metazoa; phylum Chordata; class Actinopteri; order Salmoniformes; family Salmonidae; genus Oncorhynchus; species Oncorhynchus masou. The sequence continues at coordinate 68,365,137 of NC_088212.1, forward strand.
TTATTGAATAGCATGTCATATCACTTAATCCAATATATCCAAAGACATGACACTAGTTTGGGATTGACTCCTTGTAATGTCTGTCTGCTAGTGTTTGAATGGCACATTGATTCTTGGGGTGCCCAAAGTAAATATGAACCCCTGGAATACAAAACCTGCTCTCTGCCATGGAGGGATGTTATGTGGTGGGTTTATGTGGTGTAGTTTCAATGTCAGATTTGGCAGACGTCAACTTCTGATTTTTTTCTTTGCAGGTATACAGAAGCCTCCACGTCTCCCTCTGTGGGGAAATACTATCATGCTCTGTACAATCTCAGATATGCCTTAACAGCCAGAGGCAAGTCATATTTAAATTAAAGAATAAACAGCAACAACTTACACCTGAATTGTTGTAGTGGTAGAATTGTTTGTGGGTGAATCTCGCTGGTATGGTGTAGTAGGCGTTGTTTTGTTTGATTGGTCCTGGGATTTATTCACTAGGAACCAAACAGAACCAACTGGGGAGGGACCTACCTGAATTTGTCCAAAAGAAACTTTCGTTTTCGTTGGGCGTAAACGATTGTCGTTGCAAAACGTTTTGGACTAATGATTACACCCCTGTAGTAGGAATGTAGTTGGGTAGGTTACGAATGACCTAACCAACCACATGACCACCCTCTCGGAGGGTACAGGGTATTTATGAGGGGATTGGTTTTGAGTTATATCTGTATTAACATTGAGTTTTTGTATTTGGTTTCTTTCTCCAAATTGGTTGTTCATCCTTGATGTATGTTTAATTCACACTATGGCATACTGTATATCTCCCTCTGAGGTGGAATTTCCACTGAAATTAGCCATCACTCCATTAGGCAGTGTTGGTTGAACTCAGATCAACCTCAATTTAGCTGCATTGTGGCATAATCCTCCCTCTCTTGTGAAATGTATAACTTGACCTTCAACTCAGCTCGCTTTCTCCCCGAGACTCTTACTGGATGATAAGTAATGAATTTAGCTATTTTTTATCTGTTCTATTCAGGTCTATGCCAGATAATTGAGGTCTTTGTAAACCTGCTGATAGTCATCTGCTCAGGAGTGTCCTACAGTAACTCCGGGGGTTACCGGGACCTGGTCAGCCTCGGGGGTCTCTACCAGTACTACTCTGGAGGACAGGCTTTCACCGGTGCCTACACAGACAGGGTCAAGAAACAGGCCATACATCTTCAGCATGGCCTGTGGAGGGGCTCTGATGGTTATACCTGCATCACTCTAGGTTTGGGGGTCCTGAGAGTCCCTTACAGCTAGAGCCCTATGCTGCTGGGTGAGGCCCTGGTGAACCTCCTGATCGGCCTGGGCTACATCCCTGCCCTGGCCTTTACTTCATCAAGCTGCAGGAGACCTACAACAAGCCCATCTGTACGGAGAAGGAAGTGCTCTACAAGAGCAAAGGGCATCAGGGCTTTGCATGTGCACTCAATGGAGCAGACATCGCTGGAGGCCTCTTCGGGGTGCTTGGAGTCACTGATTTCATCTTCGGAATGGTCTTGGCCATCCGTGCTTTCAGGGCAGTGCGTGAGATGAAGAGACCGAGAGCAATGGAAGATGGTAACTTATAACAGGTTTGCTCACCCCCCACTGTGAATATAAAGGATACAAATGTAGGGTTGAGATCAAATTCAGTCAAACAGCTATAAATATTAGCACATTTTTTATGGACTGTGATTGATTTAAAAAAAAGATTAACTGTAAAAAGAGCAATTTTGTACATTTGACTTTTGTTCTAAGTTTTATAAACTTTAAAAACACGCACACTTGTTTTACTAAATGTTACAGATGTGAGACATCTACAGTGTCAAACATTCTTTACTAATAAAAATCTTAAACAGATATATTTCTCTTCAACATGAACCCTCTTGCCTAGAATATCTCCATCTTACCTTGCAGAATAGTTTGTCTGTGGGACTGTAAACAAATCTTTATTGGTGTGGAGTAAAGCAAAGAGATCAGGGTTGTATTCATTCCGCCGTGTCTGTTGCAAAAAGCTTCTTAAACGAAAACGAACGGGAAGGGATCTACCTGAATTGATCCAATAAAGATCTCATTTTTCTTCCATTTGGTTTTGAATCGGTTTCCATACTGCAGCTCAGAAGCAAATCCATGGTGTTTGAGGACAGTGTCTGGCCAACTATCATCATAAAGACAACCGAGGGGAACAGAAGGTAGGGAAACAATAGAAATGCACCAAGGCCCAGGTTTTTCACAGTATAAATTTTTATTGCTACTTGGCTGAAGGTTAATTAAAAATACAGCTTTTCTGCTCAACTAGTCATAGCAGCATCTCAAATGAAATAATAAACCATCGCACACTCAATTTTAAGGAGTACAATTCTGGCAGACAAACAGCAAAAGTGCTCATGGTTAGTCCTTTTCCTAAATTATAAAACAAGGTATCCTGAAACTATGTAGCAGTTTTCTTCATGCTAAAATATAAACAAAAATATAAGATATGCTCCAGATATTCAAAACAATGCCTTGGCTTACAAACATAATGTTAACATTATGTACAAAGAAATCACATAGGACTGTATATATTTTATATTTATATGCATTTATATATGGCATGCTTCAGACATTAAATACATGATTTATTATCTTAAATAAAAATACAATAATCTGTGACAGTATACTATAGAATCCCTTTATTCTAGATTCTGTAGTGGAGAAGGACCTATACATTTGCATGAAACAATGTACAAAAATAAACCTCAGCTTCTTGGCATTGAGAGAAAATATTCAAGCATCTCTAGAAAAGAAAGTACAGAAAGAAAGGTGAGATCAAACAATGTTTACTTTGGTCACATGTTAAACAATTGGAACGTCCTCAATATCGGAAAGTCCTCAATATCAGATTCTTTCCAGAATTCACCATAATCATTCAACAGAATGGCGATTAATTCTGTTAAATATAATAGCAACACATGCATGTACGTGTGCATACTTTCTCACTCGGACCACAATGACAAACAGGCAGGCAGCATGTTCTCCCTCTGAAGAGAAATAAAACCTATAATGTGTTTACAGAGATTGGATTAACTGAATCAGAAAAGCATTGACACCATAACCTACTTAAATATTCATACCGTCACACACACACACACACAATCCGCTGTATTTACATAGGATTATGGTGCACTCAGATCATGAACAGTAGTTGATCTCCTCTACTAAATAATTAAAGGGAATACTTTGCCATCATTGTGACGTCACCTTGATCTGTTACTCTGTGCCCCATCTTCCTGTAGCAATACGTACGGTTTGCATATGTACAGGCACATTTATTTCTCGTTCTAGGTTAATGACCTTCTCAATCAATATTGTTTCTAGCTCTTGTTAGCAGGAGTCCATTTTTTGGTTCTTTACAAAAACAAAGGAGAGTTGACTAAATAAAATGGCAAATAATTCTTGGCTAAGGATCTGCAGATGCATGTTCTGACATACGGAATGCATTTTTGGCTGCTAGAGCACGTAGCATGGGTGCATTTGGGACACACAGAGCTTAGTAGTGTTTTGCTGGCCCTCACTTGGCAAACTAGGGCCCAATTATGGAGCCTCTTGATCACCTTTTCTACATGGATCACTGCGCAGAAAGAGTTGACAAAAGGTCAAAACGCACACGATGGCAGAACACTGCACTTCGTGATTCACACACACATGCATACGCACACACAGACAAGAATGTTCAGTTACTACTCATTTTCATAGTTAAGAAAAAAGGATCCTCCTATTTTTAGGTCAGGTGTGTAACCTGTTAGTAATATGTACAGGTGACACTTTGCATATTTGATGTGATCGAATTCATGTTCATATCATCTACATTGTTTTAGTGTATTTGAAGTCCAACTTCCTGTTCATTAAAAGGATTATGAGAACTTTGAATTCTCTTGTTCCACCAACCACATCAAAGACAATCACCTCTTCATACTGTTCTTATGTTCTCAACTTAAATGCCATATGAAACTGTCAAATGTGTGCAAGCGCAAATCTGTTTCTTTAGTCTGTCCTGAAATGCTATTTTTGTTTTCAGGGTGGAGGGCAAACCCACACCTGTGGTGCTGACATGTACCTGTTTTGCCACCTGAGGCACAGCAGGTGGCTTCCATTAGCAAACAAAGCAATATTCAAATGGCCTGCTTTCTGCCACTTATCATCCCTAGAATGAGCCAACCTTCTACCCCTCAACACCAGCTGCTGTTCCTCTCATGGAAGCAGAATGACTCAATACAAAAAAAGCCTTAAGATTTGAACAAGGAAGAACAATGCCTGTCTTTGTGCTAAAAGAAACTTGCATCCACCAGAAAAAGCAGTTTTGTAATTCTCTCACACTTCACAATTATTAGCACTTCTATTGGATACTTTCTCTTAGAGAAGACATGATACGTTTGGCTGACAGAAGCCACAACAACGACAACTCAAGCCCTATGAGTTAATGTGCATTTTTGATAAATATCTCACATAATACTCAAATATCAATCTTTGAATATATTCATCTCCCTATGTACAAAGTGCTTTAAACAGTGTTCGATCCTTTGAAGAGCGGAATTTGTCTGAAGTTGGGACAAAATAAGTGAATTAGACTTACGTAATACATCTCATATTATAAGCACGCAGGCTTTAGAAAGGCAAATTCACCAATCATTCCAGTTGATAACATTAAGAATGTAAATAGCCATTTCGAAGCCGCTGTGAGGTTTTTGAGCATCTAAAATACTGCCAATTCTACTAAACCTTTAGAATCCACCCCTCTGGTCCCAAGCCTTGTTCTTCTGGACTGAAATGTTGCCTTGCTCCCGCTACAATTTGGAGAAAAGAATGCAAAATATTGGATTTTTAGGTGTTCTATGCTCCTGACCTTGCCACGTAAGGTCAAAAGGGCAAAACCAGCTCCACTAAAGGAAATAAAACCAACAGAAAAAGACAGTCCCCATCATCATTAGGACTGGCAGCGCTGCAATAAGGCTATGAACAAGCATAGAGAGGGTTGTAGCTAGCTAAGCAGCTATGGTAAGTACAACACTAGAACCATGCCACTCGCCTTTTCACAGTGGCATCTCGGAACCCATCCTGGTCATTCTCTAGTCAGACCACAAGCCCTCTCTTACTAAGTCAGACTGTTGTCCTCTCTAGAATGGGTTAGGCAGTTTGGCACAAGGGGGAAGGGGGATAGATTTTGGTCTGCAGCTTTGTAAAATCAATGATGAGTCAATTAGCAGTATCTTATCCTCTAACATCGCCGGAGCACAAGTGCAACTTTATAGAAATGTCATATTCACAGTCTACTGACCCATATTATGTGGATGCCTTTATTCAAAGCAATGTTCATGACTGACATATTTCACCATGTCTGTGACAGATACAAGCCAGGGCCATACTGTGGACCACTCCATACCTCAGCAACACTAAAACCATTAGCAAATGCCCCAAATAAAGTCTGAACTCAAATTCTGATGCAAAATGAATGGCTTACACGCAATACTTTTTTCCACTCTTCTCATGACACAAAAGTGCTTTGCTCATTGTTATGTCATCACTTCATTATCCAGTGAGGTGGATATGTAATGTCTAAGTTAATGTCTCATTGACCCAATACATAAGCATAAGAATAGCTGTGTTTTTATTTTGTATGTCAAAATAGTCAATACTTGAACCCACATCTGCATTATCCCAGGACACAAATTTGAGATGGATGCAATCATTAGCTCCGGTGAGTTGATTTGTAGATTAGAGTATTGTAAATTGTAGATTTCTGATAAAATTCCACATAAAATGGGTTTATCAGATTATGTTTCTCATTGGTTGGATGGTATTAACCAAAGGTCCTCTGACAGCTATGGAACATATGGAGCAGACAAAGGCTTGTCTCCACAATGTGAAAGAAGAGTAAGATAACGTCCTCGTCAGCATTAGGTCAGGTGTCCTACATGCCCCTTGAACCGTTGTTCCTTCACAATACCCCATCTACTTGCCTTGAGCATACACCTGTTGAATTGATTTGGTGTTGCCACTCATGTGAGCTTCACACCACCCCCTCTTACTCAAACCAGCACTTATTGTCGCCAAGACAACAATGAGCTTTTCTGTCCTGCCAACCAAAACACACTGTGCTTGTTCTGAATCTGTTATACAGTAGGTGGTAGTGGTCGTACAGTACACTGGTGATATTCACTGATATATAACTAACATCTGAGGCAATTCATAGTTATCACCACCAGATGTCCCACAAACCCTTATTGAATCGGTCACTAGATCTATGAGAATGAAATATCTAATTATTTCAATGAGTAAATCATTATTTTTACTCTCTCTCTCTGGTCACTGACTTAAATTGAAGAGCATCAACCAGATATATCTATAGGCTCCAAAGGAATTATGCAAACTATCTTTGTATCAAATAGTACACATACATTTCACAACATACATACTTTAAATATACATGTAAAATAATATACCATGTTACATCCTCATTTTAGTACACTAAACATGGATACTTTGTTCAGTCGACTGTGAAGCTAATGGAATTATGGGAACAGAATGATTCTCAAACCTTAAAAAAAACACTTTCGATATGTTGGTCGCTGCAGAGATTTTGCACAATTTCCTGGGTACAACAAACATGAAACTAGAAAAACTAAAGAAAAAAGGGGCTACACACCTCACAGTATCTGGACTCCTTAAATGATGGCACTCTATATGTGAAGAACATGTTTTTTCACCCATCGTATGTAATGATTACTGTACAGTATCTATTGTGCATTGTCGCGTCTGAGATATGAACACTGTAAACGATTGTTTTGCCTTTGTCGTCACCACTCATGTTGCCCATAAAACATAATATAACTTTTTCTGTTAATTTTCTGACCATGCACTGTCACCGATACAGTGTTACAATAAGGGTTTTGAAGCAGTATCCCATATTGGTTCTGTACAGGTGAGCAATGCACTGTCATGTTATTTTGATTTTGCCTTTTTATGAGAGCTTGATGCTATTTTTGAATGTTATTTTCTGTATTATTCCTCCCAGCAAGGCTTCAATGGTTTCCAAATGGATACGCTTCCTGATGCTGGGACTAGGCCAAGCAGGCCTTGTGATTACACCACTATGTGGTTCTGCACGACACTGCTCAGACTAAATTTGTATATAGATACTAACTGTATTTCCCATATAGAGGATTATGGTGCAGATAGAAAGGGTCACATCTTAGTTTTTTTTAGTAAATGAAAATTCTGTTAGTTTTTTATCATCTGCTGTTATGTTCTTACTTGCCTCTAGCATACACAGTCTGAATCCTTGTACCACAGAGTAAGGCCAGTCAGCCCAGTTTCCAGTCCTGACAGCCATGTCGGCTGCCATTGTGCAGTCAGATAGCGAGAGCAAGCGCAAGAGAGCGAGAGCGAGATAGAGAGATATATATATAGAGAGAAGTGGCTGTACCATTGGTGGCCCCTGGAGGATGCTGTCACACAGTGATGTCCTCCTCCAGGGTTAATACTGATGTCCCCACCCCAACCCCCCTCCCCTCCATACACACACACACACAGGCAGGGAGGCAGGGACATCTGGGGCTGAGTCATCTACAGTAGGCACTTTTTCACCTTTTGGTCGCAGGACTTGTCCCTGGGATCTAGGAGCCCCTGCAGCCCCCAGCAATGGAATGATAACACACTCAAAGGGATTCTTCTACTGTTTCATTACTTGACCTTCCTTCCAAGTAAAGGGAAATGTTGCAAACAAGTTCTGCAGTCTAAAACGCATGAGGTATTCTAGTTCAGGCTGGGGTATTTTGGCCTCCGGTGGCCCCCTTTTCACAACCTCTTCATGGGTGGTGATTTCAGTGCCTGTTCAGCTCTGATACTCAGACAGTTCCACCAGGTTCATCAGACAGTTAGCTAAGCACCTTTCTAACGTGACGTAACGCATTCATGTGTGAACAGTCAAGGCCCCACATGTCTTCATGACAGAGCTGAATGGAAAATTGAACTGGAATATCCCACCTGTGCCAGAGAGACCTCCTCTGCCCCCCTGGTATGGCACTGTCACAGGACTACCACAGGGTTGCACTGTGCTCTGGCCCCCTCTAGAGGGCAGTATCATAGACTTCCTGCTGTAGGCCAGGGATAGGGTTGGGGGCGAGGTCCCGCTGGGGCAGCATGGGAGCAGGGGGGTGGGGGTGGTCCCACACAGGGTCTCTGATGGAGGGGGGTGTGAAAGGAGGTGGAGGTCCAGGGACCATAGGGCTCTGGCCCCTCAGCTGTTCCCTAACATCCTGCTCTAGACTGGGAGGCACTACCAGCTGGTCCTCGGGGTCCTGCTGGGCAGGGGCAGTGAAGTAACCCGACTTCTTCTTAGGGGCCTCCACGGCTACCTCGATGAGGTTGTGGCTATCTTCCGGGGCCACCACGGAGCCGTTGGAGAGCTTCTTCCCAAAGAGGCTGGAGGTGGAGGGGGACTTCTTCAGGTCGGAGATCTCCCTGCCACACACGGCCAGCAGGCAGCCGTTAGTGGCTGACACCACCACACTGTTCTGACGACGCATCTTTCCGTTGGGGTAGTCTGAGCGTGTCTTGTCCAGGTTGTGGTCCTTTGGGCTCGCGACTGGCCCAGAACGGATCTGGAAAGCACAGCAGTGGATGTCCACCTCCACCTCCAGCTTGCTCCCGTTGGAGATAACCCCTTCTAGTGGAGCCTCATCATCACTGTCCAGCCCATTGTCAGACTGGTTACTGGAGAAGGTGGTACAGGAGGGCTGGCGCTGGAACAGGACTTGGTGGGGCCCCCCTACCCCAGCTGAGCCAGGTCCCGCAGGGGCACAGAGCGTGGCTGCAGGGTGGAGGCTACAGCGCCTCTCAGGTCGGACCGTGGGGCCAGAGGGGTGCTCGTCAGAGGCCGTGGAGCCCGCCTCACTCCCCACCTCCGAGGCCGAAGTCTCGCTGTTGAACTCTGAGGCAATGCCACTGCTGGAGGAGGGCGTGGCCGGGTCCCCTGGGGGAGCAGTGACGGGGAGGGGTGTTGGAGGGGGTCCACGGGGATCTGTACCAGTATTAGCGTGAGGGGTCTCACAGGTACAGCTGTCCTCTCCGATGTGCAGGGACACCACCACCGCCCCCACATTGTCCCGGCAGCCGTAGCTCTGGGCCAGCGTGCAGAGCTTCTTGGCAGCCGCGCGGGGGTCCCTCACGGTCTGCACGGTGCACACGGCCTCCTGGTAGGACACCTTCTCAAACAGCGCCCGGTTCCCCAGGATCAGGAAGTCATCTTGGGAACACAGGGGCTCGGTGTGCACCCATGGCTTGGGCAGCACCCAGGGAGACAGATAAGAGCATCCCAACAGGCGAGAGCAGCATGTCACTCCACTCACCTTGTTATCCTGCAACACAATAACACAGGAGGGGACTCAGCTCTGCACTTTGAATACAAATGAATACCTCTGAGCACAAGGCATCACATCAAACGTTAACTAACAAGTAGATCATTGGGGTCCTGTGTGGCTCAGTCGGTAGAGCATGGCGCTTGCAACGCCAAGCGTCGTGGGTTCGATTCCCGCTGGGACCACCCATATGTAAAAGTAGTGGCCCCAGCCGACTTGTAAGTCGCTTTGGACAAAAGCGTCTGCTAAATGGGATATATTTATCTTAATGAACACAAAGGCCCTCACAAAGATGTGCATTCACACACGCCTGACTCCCCACAGTACCTCAGTGATGATCGCCTTGCTGAGTTTGACCCTGTCCATCTCTTCAGTGCTCTGCTCCAGGCTGAAGACCTTGGAAAGTGGCAGAGGCTGGCCACCTCGACACAGCACCGCCTGGCAGCTGCCCACGTTGGCCACCGTCAGGCTGAAGTAGCTACCCAGCTCCGACAGCTCGTGGTGGATGTAGCAGAGCAGGGCAGATGCACCCAGCTTCTGACCAGCCATGCCCAGTTTCCTGCATCATACAACATACATCAGAAAATGCAACTATCAGCACATGCCCTGCAATTAGCTAGCTTCTTTGTTAAATAAACATTAAAAGTAGACCATTATGAATATTCATTACGTTGTTATTTGCATACGTTAATTACCAGCTAATGCAGTTGTGAATTAAGTTAATCAAATGTAAATGAACACGGGATAGTACAATTGTAGGCTTGTCTTCCCTAAGAGGCAACAGTAATTCATAGCACGGGCACAACTTTCATTAGGACAGAGGGGGACATGTCCCCCCACATTCTGAAATTGCATTTTTGTCCCCCCCAGTGTTATCTTTGGAATGTTAAAAATGTGGCAATAGTGTGCTTTAGGACCATGCAGACGCCTGGAGCGGTCGGGTAGGTTGTTTGGAGTGTTTATCCAACTGGATAAAAAAATTATTAATAATAATAATAATAATAATGATGCCTCCCCCACTTCAAAAACCAAAGTTACGCCCCTGATTCATAGAATACTGAAATTTGCCTACATTTGGCTTGTATTAGAGTAATACAAGCAAAATGGGTGTGTATCTTTGTATGCATGATGCTCATACCTGTGTGAGGTGAGGAAGGTGTTACTCATGTACACACTGTCTACACTGGAATGCAGCAGCTCCTCCGACAGCACATCTCCCATGGTACACTGCAGCAGACGAGGAACTTCCTCATTGCGGTCTCCGTCGAAGACGCCATAGGCCGCCTCAACACTATCCCCAAAGCGGTCCACTGTCAGCACAGACACACACAACCTGTCCCCAAGGAAGAAAATACCGTATGTATAGATAAGATAAACACAAAAAGTGTAAACAAAATGTTTTTACATTTTTTGTGTGTAAATCCCGTTATACAATCTTCATAAAATTCAAGCCAAACAGGAATAACTCATCTATACTTGAACACAGTGAGACAGAGCCCTTTTCCTACGGAGGCAGCAGGGGCTGAGTGTGACACCAGACACGGCCCCCTGTGACACTGTGGTGGTCATGACCCTGTGAGGCCCTGTTAGGGCAGCAGACAGACAAACTGGGCCCCCATCAATGATGCAGGAGACACTGCTTTATACCCGTTGTATCCACAGGAAGTATTAGGCTTCCCCGCCTTCCCTACTATTAAACAAGATCCGCTGCCCAGGGGCCTCGATGCCAGGCCCAACAGACATTCACCCAGGCAGTGGAAGCTGTGCTGGGGCTGTACAGTTAGATTACCAAGTAACTCCTCCATACATGCATATGATAGCCCCGGGTAGGTTTTAAAATAGGATCCCAGCCAAGAGGCAGAGCAGAAAAGAAACAGGCTGATATGGACTATGAGAAGCACATCCTCTTCTCAGACCATTTAATGTAGTGGTGCTCACAGCGATTCCCTGAAAAAGGAAATGCTTCTTAAAGACGCTCTAAAACCACACGTGATCTCATAATCCCATTTATACCCTCTCATCAGATTGTCATGAATTAGAGCTTCATTCAGGCAAAATACACTTTATGATGCTCTCTCGCATACATGCTCACTCACTGTCTCATAATGTAATTCTCTCCCTCAGCCCTCCCGCCCTCCCTCCCTCCTGCTCACTTGTTCCTCTGTCCGCTCATCTCAGAGTAGCCGTGGTTCCACAGGGCGGAGGAGCCCAGGGAGTCCCCGGCCGTCATGGCTGGCTTCTGGTCCAGCTTCAGGGTGGTGATATGACTGAGGAGAGACACACAAAGAGATGGGGGGCATTACCTCATTACGCACTGAACCGAACCATAATTCACACCGTAGCACAGGTAATATTATTTATCACATATCTTATCGAAGTACACCAGCGGCCTGATACTATATTGTGCAGTGTGACACTGTGGTCTCTGTGTGTCACCTGAACAGGTTGAGTGTTTTGTGCTCCAGCAAGAGGCTGCTGTTGCCAGTCAGGTCCAGTTCGTGCAGGGTGGCCGTCAGAGAGTCTGGCAGTAGGATCTCAGTCAGCTCATTACAGCTCAAGTCCACCAGCTACACACACACACACAGTGGAGGGAGAAGATAACACACTGTTACACGGTATAATATTGTAATAAAGACATACACATCTAAAAGACATATGCATAAACAAAACACAAACTAGGACTGACGCCGTCTCGTCGACTGGTCGATTGTTGGTTGACCGACATTTCTTTAGTCGAACAGTGCACAAGACACCTGTCTCAGTGGACTAATCCATTGGAGGCCACGGGGATGGCACAGTCCATTACTATAACCATATACAATTTCAGTATGTAAAAATAACGGTACAACACTAATAAATCGAATATTATTTAATAACAAATGCGCTTTATCCCGCATTGGATATGGTCGCTGTCCGCGGTTCTGAAACATAACCTTCAGTGCGCCATAGAATTGACACCTTTCCCTATGTTGCTATGTGCATAATAGCAAAGTTAACCAGCATATTGGGATTGAAAACAATGTGGCGGAGCCAGCAGAAGCAGAGATGAGGAAACAGCCCTTGCCTAAGCCTAATTGTCAAAAAACTATTTGAGGAGAGAGGAAACCACATCTTACCTGTCAAATCTCTTTACAAATCATCCATATACACTACCGTTCAAAAGTTTGGGATCACTTAGAAATGTCCTTGTTTTTTAAAGAAAAGCTACTTTTTTGTTGACTCTGGGATGCTGGCCTTCTAGGCAGAGTTGCAAAGAAAAGCCATATCTCAGACTGGCCAATAAAAAGAAAAGATTAAGATGGGCAAAAGAACAGACACTGGACAGAGGAATTCTGCCTAGAAGGCCAGCATCCCGGCCAGCATCCTCTTCACTGTTGACATTGAGACTGGTGTTTTGCAAGTACTATTTAATGAAGCTGCCAGTTGAGGACTTGTGAGGCGTCTGTTTCTCAAACTAGACACTAATTCACTTGTCCTCTTGCTCAGTGGTGCACCCGGGGCCCCCACTCCTCTTTCTATTCTGGTTAGAGCCAGTTTATGCTGTTCTGTGAAGGGAGTAGTACACAGGTCTTCGGTTTCTTGGCTATTTCTTGCATGGAATAGCCTTCATTTCACAGAACAAAAATAGACTGACGAGTTTCAGAAGAAAGTTCTTTGTTTCTCATCTAGTCTAAAGAAGGCCAGTTGTATTGGTTATTTACTTACTTGGATTAGCTAACACAACGTGCCATTGGAACACAGGAGTGATGGTTGCTGTTAATGGGCCTATGTACGCCTATGTAGATATTCCAGCTACAAGACATTTACAACATTAACAAATGTCTACACTGTATTTCTGATCCATTGATGTTATTTTAAATTGACAAAAAAGTTGCTTTTCTTTCAAAAGCAAGGACATTTCTAAGTGACCCCAAACCTTTGAACGGTAGTGTATATCTACAGAAATAAGACAGATCCTGCTTCTGTTGCCTGTTTGAGTGTTTGTTTAACAGCCTACTGATTCTGTGAACACCAAGCCTCATGCAACAGCAAAATGTCTGATAAAGCAATTTCACAGATTTGTCTGTTTTTAATCTTTGCTATGGCTGTAATTTAGGCTTTACAATTTTGTGGGGTTAGTACAGACCGGTATTACTTAATGTATTTAGTGTTGTTTACACTGTTCCAAACAGGCAGAAAAATTATATTGTAATCTAACAGCACCTGTATGTCACACACAATATGCACCTAGCTCTCGCTCCTATACCCTCCTTGATCTCCTTCTTATTGTTATAATTATCATTATGATCATCATTATAAAAACAAGTAATGTCGTTGTCATTAGTAGGCTTGGTATAGTATCCTTGTATCACCACCATCGAGCTGTGGGCCTAAGAGTCCTGGTTAGTCTTAATACCGTAACTTACTTAGGTAGCCTATATTTCAATATATAGGCTACTGTACCAATAAGTCCATCATCAATTCATTCATGCCATCAAACAGCATATGTGATCACACAGCAAATATTGTAATTTAAACAGCAACTGTTTGGCACAACCAGTAATAACCAATTTATTGATGTGATTATGATAGGCTATCGGTCAGGCCCTATTAGTCACCTGTGATGAATGCATGTTTCACCTAAAGAGAGAAGGGTTGAAGGAATAGGGAATATTTTTCCTAAACAAATGAGAAATCTCGGTAACAGAACTTTTCAGTCAGAAACAGGCAATGGCTGTAATTATGTTGCAGCTTCAGCATGGACAGCGCAATAGACACTTGCTGTGCTGTGGTGCGTTTTTGCTGCACCAGTCGCACAGGTACTCGCTGTCATTTCTTTTTGACACAGTGTGACCATCGGGATCTTTGAGTCCTTTGTGTGTCTTCATTATTTAATCATACAGTTGGCTTAACGCAACATACAAGCTCAGTGCAAATGTAGTTGATTTTATTAGGTTGTGTCTGTCTATATATGGAAAAATACATTTCAATATTTCAACCAATCGATTGGTTGAAAGAACAGGACGACTCTCGGTCAACCAATATTTTTTTTTAGTCGGGGGACAGCCCTAATATAAACAGATATGAGTGAAACTGACCTTGATCTCTGGCAGGTTGAGGATCTCAGGGAACACACTGATGTGGTTGGAGTGTGCTATGAGGGTGTGTAGCCTCTTACAGCTGGAAACAGTGGAGGGGATGGTCTTCAGCTTGTTGCCACTCAGATTCAACTCCTCTAGCAGCTCCAGTTTACTCAGTTTACTGCACACACAGAGCAGTATAGAGACGTCTCCACCACAGAACAATAGCTCATATCAGATCTATAGAATAGCTACAGTATATTAGGAGCAATAGAAAACATTTCATGTCTAGAGACGCAATCTCTAAAGCAGTGGTTAACTCCCTGTGTAGAATATGTCCACTGATTGAAGGCATTTCCATTCTTGATAGGTACTGTATGAAGGCAGTATACCTGGGTTTGGAGTTGGTTACCTGGCAGGGAAAGAGAGCAGCTGGTTGTAGGCCATGTGCAGGACTCTGAGGTTCTGGTGTCCCACGAGCAGGGCAGCGCAGTTCTCATTCAGTTTGTTCCCCGTCAGGTACAGTTCCTGGAGAGTGCTGAGGCTCTCCTCTGATTGGCTGCTGGGGGGAATTATCTCCAGGGCATTGGCTGACACGTTCAGGTACTTTAGGCTAGGAGGAGGAGCAGAGAGCGATGTATGTAAATGGGAAAGAACCCATAATTAATTGCCAGTTATACAAGTGATGTAAATGTGTAATATCAAGTCAACATCAGATGATTTAGACAGAACTTCCTCTTAAAGCTGTTATGACAGAGGATAGTTAAATGCTCTTGTTACCAACACTCTGTCCATAAATTTCATTTAACAAAACAGATTCAGATAAAGGATGACAGGGAGAAAATCAATAAGAATACATCTTCTAGTGGTGGCTCTTCTAAAACACTAAGAAACAAAATGTTGACCAATGAGGCACTTTACTGCCGTCCTCCTGGCGCTCGATGTCTCAGCACGGGAGACAGAGTAGAGTAGCCCAGGCCTAATGGGTGCCCAGGAAACGGTAGAGCGTCAGGTTGTTGGTGGAGGGGGGGCTCACGTTACAGTCCGACTCTGACTGGTCCACAGAGCCACACCCTCCAGAGCCTGGCAGACACAGCCCAGGGGACCCAGTCAGTCCACCTCTACTGGAGCAGCTAACCAGGGCCATCACATGCCTACGTGAAGTAAGACATCTCTTAGACTGCAAACCAATTTAAGCTAGATACATCAACCCCATCAAATATTTATACTGTATTTCTACTGCATGATGTAAGGAGGATGTACTGTAGGGCAGCGTTTCATTTTAATATTCTCGATCCTGTTTTGTCCTTTAATTGGTTGTTGTGGTTGAATAGAGGCACAGGGCCACTGCTGCTCCGGGGTTTAAAGCAGCAGTAGTATCGTCCTCGGGCCCAGGGGAGATGGAGCATCAGCTGCAGCCTTCAAAACACCTGTCAGGAATGGAGAGAGAGGCAGAGAGAGGGAGAGAGAGGACAAGCACCAAAGAGAAGGGTAGGAGAGAGGGTGGTGTGAAGAGAGAGAGGAAGGGGGATTGACCCACTTTAAGGCCTTGTAGAAGAGGCTCTCCGGGAGCTCGCCTAGCTTGTTGTGCTGGAGGTCGAGTACTTCCAGGGGGACGTGGTCAAGTAGGTCAGGCAGTCTCTGGAGCCTATTGTTCCCAGCCAGCAGCTTCCTCAGACTCAGGCTGCTGAGTAGTCTATCGGAGAGGGAGATGAAAAAAGAGAGAAAGAGCTCAAGAGAGAGAACATCTTCTGCTGTGAATTTGATCACTTCTGAAACAGGGGGAAATCTTGAGAAAGAAACTCCACAGCCAACAAATCCATCAACGTCTTTTTAAACTTGGCAGCCTAAAGATACCAACACAGCACAATTTACTCCAGAAAGAATAACAGAGGTCTCATCTGCAGCTACGCCGTCAAGACAATTATTATCTTGTTTGCGACGGCTTTGGTCTATTCAAATGCAAATATAGTTGTGTTAAAGGGTAACGTTAAATGATGGTTGCTTTGAGCAGAGTGCTGCAGCACCGTCATACTGAGATCACAGTCTGCTGACAGAATGACGACAAGCCGTACGTTGGCTTCACACAGCCAATTCAATCCTCTCATCAGCTGACTGTCAACACATCTGCTGATGTTTTGGGGACAGTTATTTCTGGCCGGACATTGGCTAAATGATGCCCAATGTTAATCAGATTAATATGGTGCTCATCCTAATAATAATTTCAGAATGTTTAAAAGCCAAATCCGGATGATACGAGGTGGACAGGTTAAACATATAGTACAACATGATGGACAAAGTAACAGCCTTTAATCTACCTTAACAAATATGCATGTTTAGAACATCTTTATATGAATAACTAGACGAGTTGGAAGTGAGGAGTTTGAGAAGGATGAACTAGTCCTCGTAGGGAGACTAACCTGGCTGGTAGTTCAGACAGGAAGTTGTGTGTAACGTCCAGCACCTCCACCTTTCTACTGTCACACACCCAGTCTGGAAGGTACTCCAGCAGGTTCCTTTTCACAGAGGTCACAGTCAACACAGTGATCAGAGGGGATATAAGACCTTTTTACCTCCAACTGTACATATACAGTGCATTTGGATAGTATTCAGACCACTTGACTTTTTCCACATTTTGTTACGTTACAGCCTTATTATAAAATTGGTTAAATTGTTTTTTTCTCCCTCAAATGCACGCAACACCCCATAAAGACAGCAAAAAACCTGAAATATCACATTTACAAGTATTCAGACCCTTTACTCAGTACTTTGCTGAAGCACCTTTGGCAGCAATTACAGCCTCAAGTCTTCTTAGGTATGACGCTACAAGCTTGGCACACCTGTATTTGGGGTGTGAGTTTGAGTTTCTCCCATTCTTCTCTGCAGATCCTCTCAAGCTCTGTCAGGTTGGGTGTGGAGCGTTGCTGCTCATACTCTGCCACCACGCTTCACCGTAGGGATGGTGCCGGGTTACCTCCAGACATGATGCTGCCACCACGCTTCACCGTAGGGATGGTGCCGGGTTACCTCCAGACATGATGCTGCCACCACGCTTCACCGTAGGGATGGTGCCGGGTTACCTCCAGACATGATGCTGCCACCACGCTTCACCGTAGGGATGGTGCCGGGTTACCTCCAGACATGATGCTGCCCACGCTTCACCGTAGGGATGGTGCCGGGTTACCTCCAGACATGATGCTGCCACCACGCTTCACCGTAGGGATGGTGCCGGGTTA
This sequence comes from Oncorhynchus masou masou, assembly GCF_036934945.1. Taxonomy (NCBI): domain Eukaryota; kingdom Metazoa; phylum Chordata; class Actinopteri; order Salmoniformes; family Salmonidae; genus Oncorhynchus; species Oncorhynchus masou. The sequence goes on from NC_088212.1 coordinate 68,382,831, forward strand.
CCTCCAGACATGATGCTGCCACCACGCTTCACCGTAGGGATGGTGCCGGGTTACCTCCAGACATGATGCTGCCACCACGCTTCACCGTAGGGATGGTGCCGGGTTACCTCCAGACATGATGCTGCCACCACGCTTCACCGTAGGGATGGTGCCGGGTTACCTCCAGACATGATGCTGCCACCACGCTTCACCGTAGGGATGGTGCCGGATTACCTCCAGACATGATGCTGCCACCACGCTTCACCATAGGGATGGTGCCGGGTTACCTCCAGACATGATGCTTGGCATTCAGGCCAAAATGTTTTTTATCTTGGTTTCATCAGACAAGAGAATCTTGTTCTTAATGGTCTGAGAGTCCTTTAGGTTCCTTTTGGCAAACTCCAAGCGGGCTGTCATGTGCCTTTTACGAAGGAGTGGCTTCCATCTGGCCACTCTACCATAAAGACCCGATGGGTGGAGTGCTGCAGGGATGGTTGTCCTTCTGGAAGGTTGTCCTTCTGGAAGGTTCTCTCATCTCCACAGAGGAACTCTGGAGCACTTTCAGAGTGACCATTGGGTTATTGGTCACCTCCCTGACCAAGGCCCTTCTCCCCAGATTGCTCAGATTGGCTGGGCAGCCAGCTCTAGGGGGAGTCTTGGTGGTTCCAAACTTCTTCCATTTAAGAATGATGGAGGCCACTGTGTTCTTGGGGACATTCAATGCTGCAGAAATGTTTTGGTACCCTTCCCCCGCGACACAATCCTGTCTCGGAGCTCTATCTACAATTATTTCGACCTCACAGCTTGGTTTTTGCTATGACATGCACTGTTAACTGTGGGACCTTATATAGACAGGTGTGTGCCTTTCCAAATCATGTCCAATAAATTGAATTTACCACAGGTGGACTCCAATCAAGTTGTAGAAACATCTCAAGGATGATCAATGGAAACAGGATGCACCGGAGTTCAATTTCGAGTCGAATAGCAATCGGTCTGAATACTTATGTAAATAAGGCATGTTTTTTATTTTGTATACATTTGCTAAAATGTCTAAAAACCTGCTTTTGCTTTGTCATTATGGGGTATTGTGTGTAGATTGATTAAATAAAACATTTTTCTTCATCAATTTTAGAATAAGGCTGTAATGTAACCAAATGTGGAAAAGTGAAAAGGGGTCTGGAAACTTCCCGAAAACACCGTATATGAAAAAAGGTACCAAATATACCAAGTTCATGAGAAGAAGAATGTTGATAGATTAATAACATTATTAACATCTCTTCATTACTGATTGAGAAACTGAGGCCCTGGCCAGACAGCACTCACCGTGATAAGTCCATCTGTGTCAGCTGGTTGGGTACAGGGTAGATGTTGACTGTGGTCAGGCCTGTGAGTAGAGGAAAAGCAGTGATCAGCAGCCAAGCTTGTGATGGCTATATGCATTATGTAACAGTAACAGTGGTAGAGGGCCTGGAGAGACAGGACCAGGGAGGGAGTTGCTCCACTCACGGTTGCTGCTGGCATGGAGCGTGCGCAGGGTGAAGCCACTCAGCGTTAGCACCCTCAGCTGGTTTCTTTGACAGTGCAGGATTTCCAGGCTGCAGATGGAGCTCAGGTCCAGGGTGGCCAAGTGGTTGTCCCTCAGGTCTATCTGGGTCACCTGCTTCACTGCCTCCAGGGCCTCACTCTTCACCCAGCGCAGACCGTTCAGCCTGCTTACAGTACACAGCATTAACACCCAGGCCCTCATAGGGTACACAGCATTAACACCCAGGCCCTCATACGGTACACAGCATTAACACCCAGGCCCTCATACGGTACACAGCATTAACACCCAGGCCCTCATACGGTACACATCATTAACACCCAGGCCCTCATACTGTTCACAGCATTAACACCCAGGCCCTCATAGGGTACACAGCATTAACACCCAGGCCCTCATAGGGTACACAGCATTAACACCCAGGCCCTCATAGGGTACACAGCATTAACACCCAGGCCCTCATAGGGTACACAGCATTAACACCCAGGCCCTCATACGGTACACATCATTAACACCCAGGCCTCATACGGTACACATCATTAACACCCAGGCCTCATACGGTACACTTCATTAACACCCAGGCCCTCATACGGTACACATCATTAACACCCAGGCCTCATACGGAACACAGCATAAACACCCAGGCCTCATTCGGAACACAGCGTTAACACCCAGGACTCATTCGGAACACAGCGTTAACACCCAGGACTCATTCGGAACACAGCGTTAACACCCAGGCCTCATACTGTTCACAGCATTAATACCCAGGCCCCATACTGTTCACAGCATTAACACCCAGGCCTCATACGGTACACAGCATTAACACCCAGGCCTCATACTGTTCACAGCATTAACACCCAGGCCTCATATGGTACACAGCATTAACACCCAGACCCTCATACGGTACACAGCATTAACACCCAGACCCTCATTCGGAACACAGCGTTAACACCCAGGCCTCATACTGTTCACATCATTAACACCCAGGCCTCATACTGTTCACAGCATTAACACCCAGGCCTCATACGGTACACAGCATTAACACCCAGGCCTCATTCGGAACACAGCGTTAACACCCAGGCCCTCATACTGTTCACAGCATTAACAACCAGGCCTCATACTGTTCACAGCATTAACACCCAGGCCTCATACGGTACACAGCATTAACACCCAGGCCTCATTCGGAACACAGCGTTAACACCCAGGCCCTCATACTGTTCACAGCATTAACACCCAGGCCTCATACTGTTCACATCATTAACAACCAGGCCTCATACTGTTCACATCATTAACACCCAGGCCTCATACTGTTCACAGCATTAACACCCAGGCCTCATACGGTACACAGCATTAACACCCAGGCCTCATTCGGAACACAGCGTTAACACCCAGGCCCTCATACTGTTCACAGCATTAATACCCAGGCCTCATACTGTTCACAGCATTAACACCCAGGCCTCATACGGTACACAGCATTAACACCCAGACCTCATACGGTACACAGCATTAACACCCAGACCTCATACGGTACACAGCATTAACACCCAGGCCTCATACTGTTCACAGCATTAACACCCAGGCCTCATACGGTACACAGCATTAACACCCAGGCCTCATACGGTACACAGCATTAACACCCAGACCTCATACGGTACACAGCATTAACACCCAGGCCTCATACGGTACACAGCATTAACACCCAGGCCTCATACGGTACACAGCATTAACACCAAGGCCTCATACAGTACGTAAGGGAAAATCAACAAGGGGCTATGCATTCACGACGTGGAAGGTGTGTTCCAACACGACGCGCTAGCGGAGTGGAACTGACCTTCCAAAGAGTTGTATTTTCCAGAGAACACAGAGCCGAGTTTATTATCCATTTTATACCATAATAATACTATAATTTAACACATTTACCACTAGAAGTGTTAATTTAACAATGTCAATAATGTTCTCAATTTGACTTTGCTTTCAAAAGCACCTCAAACACAGAACATGTATGAACTATAGCCATTGAATTCTACCCTGCTGATATACCGTGCGTTATAGGGAAATAATGCACACTTTAGAATGCCCTTCAAGCCAATCAGAAATGAGTATTCAACAATACCATGGTATAAACAGCATTATAAACTGGGTGGTTCGTGCCCTGAATGCTGATTGGTTGACAGCGGTGGTATACCACGGGTATGACAAAACATGTATTTTTACTGCTTTAACTATGATCGTAACCAGTTTATAATAGCAATAAGGCATCTCGGGATTTGTAGTATATGGCCAATATACGACGGCTAAGGTCTGTATCCAATGAGTCGTGCCTAAGAACAGCCCTTAGCCGTGGTATATTGGCCATATATACCCCCTCGGACCTTATTGCTTAATTAACACACATGCCTCATACACATAGAATTGAGATATTAGCCACAACATGATGTTAAAGCACTGGCTTCAGACAAACAGAACACTGGGTTAGAATGCTGACCGCAGACAGACAAGACAGAATATAGTCAGCAACTAGAAAAAAGGTATTGGTGCTCCTCCTCCAAACCAGAGGACAGTTCAGGTGAGGAGTGGAGCAGAGCAGTAGTCCATCCTCTTTGCCTGGCTGATGAGTTCCAGACTGTCCCTGTGTGTCTCCCTTATCTGATTGCACTCTGCAGTACCTCTCCCTTTTATGAACCCAACTGGCCTCCTAATCCTGCAGGCACCCAGCCCCCATAAATCCAGCACATCCCTCCACCCAATAACTCATTCTCAAGGTGAGGCAGAGAAAGAGAGAGGGCGCAAGAGAGAGGGAGGGAGTGAGAGAGGGAGGAAGCGAGAGGTAGAAAGATGGGAGGAGAGAGATGAATAACGACTAAACTTTAAAACAGTGACAGGGAATCAAGGGGGTGACACTGCAGGTTTTTAGGGCATCAACCTCACAATCAATGGCTGCATGAGAGCTGGATAGAGAGATGAGAAGGCATTTTATATGAAAATGGCTAGGTGAGGCAGGGTCAGGCATCGGGGTGTGGGGAATTTGGGAGGGGGGGGGGGACATTGTACTGCTGCTGCCAACTCTGAGATTTACTAACAGGGGAGCTCTTGTTACCATTGTGTACTGATCCTGCATTATGCATGCTGTGACTGATGAGTAGAGTGTATACTGAGGGAGAGAGTGAGAAAGAGAGACAGTGAGGGAGAAATAGGAATAGAAAGAAAGACGGGGCCGTACGACGGTAGAGAGTACAGACTGGTCTAGTTCCTCACCGCAGGTCGATGTTCTTGAGGTGGCTCATTCTGGCAAGGATCCCCAGCTCCAGGGTCTCCACCCTGTTCCCAGCCATGGCTAGCCTGTCCATGCCACTCAGCCTATCCAGCACACCAGGGATGTGGGGGAAGTTGTTGAAGGAAAGCCCCAGGCTGCTGAGCTGAGCTAGACCGCCAAGCTCTTCGGGAAGGAAGTTCAACTGATTCCCATCCAGAGACAGGGTCTGCAGACTGGGGGACAGAAACAGACATATACATTTCTTACATCTCTGTTTTCTGAGGATACACAACTGTTTGGCATTCCATAATAAGAGGTGAAAACGTCAGTGTTTGTATATTTGAAGATCATGCTGCAGTAAGTGAGCTGAGAGCATGAAAACTGGCCTGATTTTAAATCTTTATTTAATCTCATTGCATAACAACAAACAGCTGAACTTAATGCATTGGTTCAATAAACTCAAAACACACACACACAGCTATAACATGCTCAATAATGATTCATTGCTAAGAGGAGCATGTGGGCTCATGTGGCCAGAATGGGGCTAATGTGGAGAGGCGAGCAGCGGGGCGAGTGGAGTGTACTGCACCGAACAGCACAAAATGTCCAACCCAACATCCAGTACATAGAGGAACTGATACTCATACTGACCACCATGGAATTACACCCTACCTAACACAGCTAGAGAGGGAATGTTAGAATATACTCTATACCAAACGGAATAGAAGATACAGTTGAAGTCAGAAGTTTACATACACCTTAGACAAATACATTTAAACAATTCCTGACATTTAATCCAAGTAAAAATTCCCTGTCTTAGGCCAGTTAGGATCACCACTTTATTTTAAGAATGTGAAATGTCAGAATAATAGTAGAGAGAAGGATTTATTTCAGCGTTTATTTATTTCATCACATTCCCAGTGGGTCAGAAGATTACATACACTCAATTAGTATTTGGTAGCATTGCCATTAAATTGTTTAACTTGGGTCAAACGTTTCTGGTTGCCTTCCACAAGCTTCCCACAATAAGTTGGGTGAATTTTGGCCTATTCTTCCTGACAGAGCTGGTGTAACTGAGTCAGGTTTGTAGGCCTCCTTGCTCGCACACGCTTTTTCAGTTCTGCCCACAAATTGTCTATGGGATTCAGGTCAGTGCTTTGTGAAGGCCACACCAATACCTTGACTTTGTTGTCCTTAAGCCATTTTGCCACAACTTTGTTAGTATGCTTGGGGTCATTGTCCATTTGGAAGACCCATTTGCAACCAAGCTTTTAACTTCCTGACTGACGTCTTGAGATGTTGCTTCAATATATCAACATAATTTTCCTTCCCCATGATGTCATCTATTTTGTGAAGTGCACCAGTCCCTCCTGCAAACATAATGAGGGTCATTATGGCCAAACATTTCTATTTTTGTTTCATCAGACCAGAGAACATTTTTCTAAAAAGTACAATCTTTCTCCCCATGTGCAGTTGCAAACCGTAGTCTGGCTTTTTATGGTGGATTTGGAGCAGTGGGTTCTTCCTTGCTGAGCGGCCTTTCAGGTTATGTCGATATAGGACTCGTTTTACTGTGGATATAGATAATTTTGTACCCGTTTCTTCCAGCATCTTCACAAGGTCCTTTGCTGTAGTTCTGGGATTGATTTGCACTCGTATCAAAGTACTTTCATCTCTAGGAGACAGAACGCGTCTCCTTCCTGAGCGGTATGACAGCTGAGTGGTCCCATGGTGTTTATACTTGTGTACTATTGTTTGGGCAGATGAACGTGGTACTGTCAGGCGTTTGGAAATTGCTCCCAAGGATGAACCTGACTTGAGGTCTTTTTCCCTGAGGTCTATTCTGAAGTCTGATTTCTTTTGATTTTCCCATGATGTCAAGCAAATAGGCACTGAGTTTGAAGGTAGGCCTAGAAATACATCCACAGGTACACCTCCAATTGACTCAAATGATGTCAATTAGCCTATCAGAAGCTTCTAAAGCCATGACATAATTTTCTGTAATTTTCCAAGCTGTTTAAAGGCACAGTCAATTTAGTGGGTGTAAACTTCTGACCCACTGGAATTGTGATAGTGAATTATAAGTGAAATAATCTGTCTTTAAATAATTGTTGGAAAGATGACTTGTGTCATGCACAAAGTAGATGTCCTAACCGACTTGCCAAAACTATAGTTTGTTAACAAGAAAGTTGCGGACTGGTTGAAAAGTTTTAATGACTCCAACCTAAGTGTATGTAAACTTCTGACTTCAACTGTAGATTTTTGGCGGACTGATATAGGGTTATATGTGTGACTGTCTTACCTCTGGAGGTTGCCTATCTGTGCAGGGACAGTGTTCATGCCGTTACAGGAGAGGTTGAGCTCTGTCAGGGTGAGGATCTCACAGACAGACTCTGGAAACACTCCCAGGCGGTTATGTGCAAGGTTCAGGCTCTTCAGCTGGGAAAACCTGGAGAGAAGGAGAGTGTTTGAAAGACTGGACCTGGCTTTTCTGACATGTTCATTGAATGACCAAAAATAAATATTTTCTTCTTTTTGCAACGCTTTGATAATTGCGACAAGTCTGATTATAAAAAGAGATGTATTTTGTGGGCTCATTGCGTTGGTTCAGGTAGTCTCGTTCATCTTAATCGCTTCATTGGAATTTGTGTCCTTCTTACTACGGGCTGCTGACATTTTACATTTTCGCATCGAGTCCTCTTCATGGACCGGTGGGTATCATATCCTTATCAAACCAAAATCCCACCTCTCACACGCACGCACGCACACACACATAAAGTAGCAATACAAGCATTTTTGTGAATGACGTGATGCAGAACGGATGGGGGATGGAGGTGGCCGTTGTGAGTCACAACACATTAGAGCACAGACCACATCCGAGAAGAAATCACCCCACCCCCTCCTCCACCTCCTCAGGCTCCATCAGCCTCCCTCACTCTCCAAGCCCTGCTCTGACTCTAAATATACAGATAGAGGGAGTGACAGAAACACACAGAGAGAGACAGAGACAGATAGACACAGACAGACAAGACACAGAGAGAGAGATGCATTGATGTGTACATTTTATTCCTCTCAGCTTCCCGGCACAGTAGATCCTCTAGAATGTGTTCATTCCACAGCCCTTCACACACGTACACCACTTATTCCATCTCGGCCCTTCCTGCTTGCCTTACAACAGGAAATACTACAGAGTGTAGTAGATCATTAACATTTAATAGCATTATCTCTTTTGAGAATGCCAGCTTGTTCAAATATGCTCCAGTTGTACCATAGGAGTGGACACTGAGCTAAGCGCCCCTCCACAAGACGATATGCAGGCTGTACCATGGTCTCTGATCATTGACCACAAACGAGAGACACAGTCAGGACAACTTTTCAGCACCGACTGGACCATAAAACAAGATCTGTGATAAACAACGTACGTACTTGTACAACATCATGTGACATGCTTACATAATGCATTTGGGTAAAACGGTCAGACTGTGTTGTAACACTACCAGACATTGCACTGTAACAGTGAGGACAAGTTGATCTGCCGACAGATTATGATTTAGTATTGAGGTAAGGATGTTACTGGGCAGGTTGAGTTGGGAGATTTGGCAGGATTGGTATTGGGCTACAGGTTTTGCGTGGCATGTTTGGACTTAGTATTAGGTAGGGTTTTCCCGAGTAAGGTGTGTCAGTGGCTGGGTACTGCCCTGCGTGGTGACAGAGTGTATTTACCTGGGGAGATTGAGCAGTCCTCCGGGGCCCTGCAGGGACATGAAGTTGTGTCGGAGGTTGAGATGGGTGAGGTCCTGGCTGTAGAACAGGTACTCTGGCACCTCCTCCAGACTGTAGCATGACAGATCCACCAGGCTGATGGTCTGAGAAACTACCTGCAAACACAGGACATGTCTGTTCACTGCTCCCAAATAGTTTTTTAATTAAGCTTTTTGATAATAGAACAAGGTTTTGATCATCATGGTCATAAATCAGGTTGACCAGAAACAACCTGCATGGAGCAAATGAGGTTTGCACACAAAAACACACAGAGTAAGGGGCAACTTTAATTTAAAAAAGGTTGAGTCGGTTCAATCACAGAAGGGAAGTTAGTGTATGATTCTGTCTTCAGCATTACAGAATGATTTATGGAGCATTATAAATAAAGGAATACTGATAAGGTCATGCTGTGAGTCCATAACAAAACAGGATGTTCACACAACTCTAGTGTTGTGGTCTAGTAGAGTTGGCGGCATGAACTCCACAGAGGTGTGTGGTACTTAACCATGATCCACACAGTGAGTGCTGTGTATATCCAGAGGTGAAAGTAGAATTCATTTCCTCCCAGAATGAACCTTGTGTGCAAGTGCTTTTATAAATTGTTTATAGTCCTAATCATAGAATCCCTATTATTTTTAAAAAGATAGATAAATAAAATAAAATACACACACACACACACACACACACTTTACTCCGGGATGGTGTAATCATTTTTTGAAAGGGGGGTGTGGAAATAAAATATTTAAGCCTCAATTTAGATATTCTTCTGCTTATAATTTCCTACATTTGGTCGGCTATTTGTAAGCCACAGTGTCTATAATTAGATACATGCAGCTTCTCGTCATTACTTGATGCTTGTATAGAAGACTAAATAAAGACTAGCTCACCAGAATGATGTCATAAATCATCAACAATCTACACTGAACAGAAATATATACGCAACAAGTGTTGGTCCCATGTTTCATAAGTCGAAATAAAAGATCCCAGAAATATTCCATACGCACAAATAGCGTATCTCTCAAATTTTATGCACAAATTTGTTTACATCCCTGTTAGTGAGCATTTTATCCTGTGTCAAGATAATGCATCCACCTGACAGGTGTGGCATATCAAGAAGCTGAATGGACAGCATGATCATTACACAGGTGCGCCTTGTGCTAGGGACAATAAAAGGCAACTCTAAAATGTGCAGTTGTGTCACACAACACAATGGCATAGATGTCTCAAGTTGAGGGCGCGTGCAATTGCAGGAATGTCCACCAGAGAATTGAATGTTCATTTCTCTACTATAAGCCGCCTCCACCATCATTTCAGAGAATTTGGCAGTACATCCTACTGGCCTCAACTGCAGACCACGTGTAACCATGCCAGCTCAGGACCTCCACATCTGGCTTCTTCACCTGCAGGATCATCAGATCGTCAACAAAATCTTTGAAAATAATTGAAAAGCTGTCAAAGGATCCAACATGTTTCTGAGAGTATTTCAATGAGTCTTTGATGGATATTTTGTATGGTTGAATATTGAATACTTTCAGCTTTTACGTTGCTGATAGAAATGGCACTTTTAGGCTACACAGCATGGTCTCTAAATGCTAGAGGTCGACCAATTCATTGACATGGCCAAATAATTAGGGCCGATTTCAAGTTTTCATCGATCGGTAATCTGCATTTTTGGACGCCGATTATGGCCGATTACATTGCATTCTACTAGGAAACCGCGTGGCAGGCTGACCACCTGTTACGCGAGTGCAGCAACAAGCCATGGTAAGTTGCTAGCTAGCATTAAACTTATCTTATAACAACAAAAGAAAAATCAAATCTTCAAATAATCACTAGTTAACTACACGTGATGATATTACTAGGTTAACTAGCTTGTCCTGCGTTGCATATAATCAATGTGGTGCCTGTTAATTTATCATCGAAATCACAGCCAACTTCACCAAACGGGGATGACTTAAGTGCATTTGCGAAAGAAGCACAATCGTTGCACGAATGTACCTAACCATAAACATCAATGCCTTTCTTAAAATCAATACACGGAAGTATTTTTTTTTTACCCAAATATTAAGTTAAGAAATTAATGTTAGCTGGCAATATTAACTAAGGAAATTGTGTCACTTCTCTTGCGTTCATTGCACGCTCAGTCAGGGTATATGCAACCTTTTGGGCCACCTGGCTCGTTGCAAACTAATTTTCCAGAATTCCACATAATTATGACATTACATTGCACAACCAATGTTACAGCAATATCTAAACTTAGGGTTGCCACCCGTTCGATAAAATACGGAATGGTTCTGTACTTCACTGAAAGAATAAACGTTTTGTTTTCAAAATGATCGTTTCCGGATTTGACCATATTGATGACCAAAGGCTCATATATCTGTGTTTATTATATTATAATTAAGTATATGATTTGATATTTGATAGAGCAGTCTGACTGAGCGGTGGTTGGCGGCAGCAGGCTCAAACTTTACTGCGTTTTGCCTTCAGCTCTTAGCAATGCTTGATTCAAGCCTATCAACTCCTGAGATTAGGCAGGCAATACTAAAGTGCCTATAAGAACATCCATTAGTCAAAGGTATATGAAATACAAATGGTAGAGAGAGAAAAAGTCGATGCATAATTCCTATAATAACTACAACCTAAAACTTCTTAACTGGGAATATTGAACCACCAGCTTTCATATGTTCTCGTGTTCTGAGCAAGGAACCAAAACGTTAGCTTTTTTACATGGAACATATTGCGCTTTTACTTTCTTCTCCAACACTGTGTTTTTGCATTAATTCCACCAAACACAATGGCATAGATGTTAAGACTAAGTACCACCCCCCAATTTGTAAGTCGCTCTGGATAAGAGCGTCTGCTAAATGACTTAAATGTAAATGTAAAAGTAGATTTTATTAATGTAATATATTAAGTTAAAATAAAAGTGTTCATTCAGTATTGTTGTAATAACTACAACCTAAAACTTCTTAACTGGGAATATTGAACCACCAGCTTTCATATGTTCTCGTGTTCTGAGCAAGGAACCAAAACGTTAGCTTTTTTACATGGAACATATTGCGCTTTTACTTTCTTCTCCAACACTGTGTTTTTGCATTAATTCCACCAAACACAATGGCATAGATATTAAGACTAAGTACCACCCCCCAATTTGTAAGTCGCTCTGGATAAGAGCGTCTGCTAAATGACTTAAATGTAAATGTAAAAGTAGATTTTATTAATGTAATATATTAAGTTAAAATAAAAGTGTTCATTCAGTATTGTTGTAATTGTCATACATACATACATATATATAAATGTAAATATATATATATATATAAATGTAAATATATATAAAAGTGTGTACACACACACACACACACACACACACTATAGTAGGCTACATATGAAGCCTACATTCGGTGTCCAGACTTCTGTTACTATTCCAAATATTCTGGCATCCATACAGTGTACTGTGCACCCGCCATTTGATAAATGCCAAGAGACATCAGTTATAAAAACACTAAAGTGTTTGTCCTTCATTAGGCCTACAAGTCTTGTAACCTGAATTGATGTGTCCACTCTGTCCGTGCGCGTCTCGGTCTTGGCCACTCATCCCTGCCTTGGCAACATTTCAGTGCTATCATCGAACCAAACCGCACTATTCCACACCTCTTCAAGTCTATTCGCAAATCTTTCACATGACTAATGATAAATAGTGTAATAGCCTACAGTTTTAATGAATTATTAATTATTATGACAGGCTCATGTTTTACTGGTATGGTGTACCCTTCCTATTTATTTTGCCAGGACTCCACTCTGGCTTACTTTCACCCCAGACTATATTGGATTTCAGTCTAGATTTTTTGCATTGTTCAGCACTCCCTGTCCCGACACTGCGTTTCATTGGCTGTGCTCATACAGTCATTGCTCACTTATCTACATGTGCAGAATGCAGCTGAACAGCATTTCCTTCAGCTCTGAAAAGATGGACTGTATAGTTGTCAGCACAGGCAGGACACTGTCTGTCTGGGGGTTGTAGCTTAATACATTTCTCAGTCTGAAAACATGCTTCAATCCACCACAGGACTGCATACTGTGCAACACCCTAGAAAATAGATTGGTTGCTCAGCAGAGCATGTCGTCACATCATTGCTTTAAGGGATAAACAAACACAAAATCTTAGAGTACTCATCATCTAGCTTTTAAAAAGGCCATCGAGCACTGGTCAGAGAGAGACAGATGAAGACAAAGTTGAGAGAAGAGAGAGAAAGAGAGAGAATAGAAATTGAAATAGACAGAGAAAGGCTGGGGAAGTGACCTGCATGTTGACTGGCCTGGGAGAGGAGAGCAGCCTGTGGGGTAGAGGCTAGCTCGGCAGCAGTGGGAGCCCTTGATGCCCAGTGTGTGTGGCTGTGGAAGATGACCCCCTCCTCCCTGTATGCATTCAGACAGCCTCCAAGCCTTTCTGTCTGGGAGGAACTGGGCATGCCACAAGGCCACTCACCAGGCTCACCTACAGGCCACTGTCAGAGCAAGGAGCCATTAGCCAGCCAGCACAGCCCCCATCACACAGCAAACACCACAACAACCCCCTCCCGATTCAGAAACGCACACAAACACTAAAACAAGAGTTTGATTGTGTCCAGCCTGGCATGAGGATTGCCCCAAATCCACCATCTCATCCACCCTTCCTCTAATTCTTCTCCCCTCATCTCTCTCTGCCCCTCCAGTTCTCTCGATCTCAATTCTCCCCTCCATCTGAAGTACCACCCCTCTCTGCTTCTCCATACCAGTCTTCTCTCTCACTCCTACATCTCTCTCTATTTCTCCCTCTTATTCAACCTGCCCTCCCCTCTCTCTGTCTTCATCTCCAGGCAATCATGTCGCCATAGGAACCTCTGATGTCTAACTCTCCTAAACTGCTCCCGTAGTAACAGGGCCACTCCAGCTCAGTGATCCACACCACAGTGGTAGGTAGGTAGGAGAGAGAGAGGGAGAGAAAGCTCCTTGACTTAGCATGGATCTACTACTAATTGGATTTTTCATTTTCAGTTGCCTTTTTTTCTCCACGGCTCATTGTGTGCCTGCTCTGCCTGGATGGAGGCATTCAGAGCTCGTTAGGGCCCAGTAAGGGGCTGGGATACAATGGCCATTAATTCAGAAATTAGAGGCACAGCAAGAGGAACAGAGCAGCCAAGAGGAACAGAGAAAGGGGCTGAGGATACTAACTTCATATAGTTGTACTGAGACCCATGTTCAAGCACACAGACAGTACAAACAGACATGCAGTACACACAGACACAATCAATGACCCATGCACCCTCCTAGCCAGTTGTTTAATCAAAGCCAGACACTGATGGTTCTCTGTTGCTGCAGAGCCAATCACCAAGGTCACCTGTGTTCCACAGCAGACTATGATTGGATGATAGACCAGGTAGTGGGCACTGTGTAACTCTGCCCTCTCAGCATACTGTACACTGATTCCCAGCCCAGAGGAACCAACCACGACCACCACTCACTGTGTTTCCTGACAGAGACCTTGCATAATTGATCAGAGAAAACATACACAAAGCTTTGGCACACAGATTGTCCTACATATAAACTCTGACAGGTAAACACACTTACCTTTGAAGCCTGCCGATGCCACCTCTGATAGTCTGCCAGTGTGTCGAAGTTAACAAAGTATGTCTGGGCCTGCGGTCCGGCTGAGCTGAACATCAGACAGTGCTGTCTCCTCTTCACCTCCTCCACCTGAACGTACAGAACAGAGATGTTGAGGAGAACAGACACAGCCACCGATGTTCCCAAGAAACTACTATTAGGTATTATGGTGCCTACTGGCTCCATCCATATAAGGCAGAGACACATGTGCTTAAGTGTGCATGTCTATGGCTGCATTTACATAGACAGCACAATTCTGATCTTTTTTAAACAAATAGGTTGTTTGACCAATCATATCAGCTCTTTTGCCAATAATTGGGCAAAAGATCAGAATTGAGCTGTCTGTGTAAGCACAGTGTGTATTTACGCCATTCTCATTGTGCTGTACAGTGCATCCCCTCTGTCCGTCTGTCAGTCCCAGCTGTGTTGTTGTATCTGTGATCTGCTGTCGTCTCTGTCTCTCTTTGACCCCTGGGGAATGTGTGGGTTTGGATAACAACATCTCTCCAACTCCTGACCTCTAACCCCTCACCTTTCCCCCCACCAGGGGCAGGATGTGCATCTTCCCCGTCAGGCTGTCTTTGACAGAGGCCACAATCAGACAGGTGCCACACAGGAGGACCTGGCGCTCTGCCCACTTGTGCAGCTGGGTCTTCCCCTTCCTGACGCTGAACACGCCCGTCAGCAGGGTTCGCTCCTGCTGGTCCGCGTTCATTGGACACTCTGGGGAGGAGAGGGGTTAGTTAAAGAACATGGTCACATACACTGCATTCAGAAAGTATTCAGACCTAGACTTTTCCCACATTTTGTTACAGCCTTATTCTAAAATGTATAAAATTGTCTTCCTCAATCTACACACAATACCCCATAATGACAAAATTAAAACAGGTTTAGACATTTTTGCAAATGTATTCAAAAGAAAAAAACAGAAATACCTTATTTACATAAGTTCAGACCCTTTGTTATGAGACTCGAAATTGGGCTCAGGTGCATCCTGTTTCCATTGATCATCATTGAGATGTTTCTACAACTGTATTGGAGTCCACCTGTGATAAATTGAATTGATTGAACATGATTTGGAAAGGCACACACACACCTGTCTATATAAGGTCCCACAGTTGACAGTGCATGTCAGAGCAAAAAACACAAGATAGAAGGAATTGTAGATAGAGCTCCGAGACAGGGTTGTGTCGAGGGGGAAGGGTACCAAAACATTACTGCTGCATTGAATGTCCCCAAGAACACAGTGGCCTCCATCATTCTTAAATGGAAGTTTGGAACCACCAAGATTCTTCCTAGAGCAGGCTGCCCGGCCAAACTGAGCCACCAGGGGAGAAGGGCCTTGGTCAGGGAGATCCTTAATGAAAACCTGCACCAGAGTGCCCAGGCACTCAGACTGGGGCGAAGGTTCACCTTCCAACAGGACAACGACCCTAAGCACACAGCCAAGAAATGTCCTTCTGGCCCAGCCAGAACCCAGACTTGAACCCGATTGAACATTTCTGACACTCCCCATCCAACCTGAGAGCTTGAGAGGATCTGGAGACAAGAATGGGAGAAACTCCCCAAATACCAGTGTGCTAAGCTTGTAACCTCATACCCAAGAAGACTTGAGACAGTAATCACTGCCAAAGGTGCTTCAACAAAGTACTGAGTAAAGGGTCTGAATACTTTATTTTTTAAAACATTTTATACATTTACAAAAATGTCTAAAAATGTGTTCTTGCTTTGTCATTATTGGGTATTGTGTGAAGATTGATGAGGGAGGGAAAAAAAAATCAATCGATTTTAGAATAAAGCTGTAACGTAACAAAATGTCAAGGGGTCTGAATACTTTCCGAATACACCGTATCACACACATACTGTACATACACAGTGCACATACATCCCACCCACACCCTGTACACAATCATTACATTACGTTAATTAATACCATATGTTCTCAAAAGGGGTAGTGTGATCAAGAGACAAAAAAAAGACAAGGAGAGTGCTAGACGCTGCCAGAACATGAAGTCACACTGATATCAACAGTTCACGATGATGTCACCTATGCATTAGTCAATGAATAGGACATCTCTTCCTGGAAGTGTTCTTATGTCAGCAGATCAGCCCAGCCTATAGTCTCATTATTCTCCACATATAGAGTTGATATCTCTAGAGCATGCTTAACATCTGCTATGACACACTGTAATAACGTATCAAAACCAATTTATTCGCTGGATGGAATCTAAAGATAGATAGATTATAAAGCCTTCAAACTATGGTTCATCCATGGTAGATATCAACAGTGTGAGTGTCACTCCCTCTAACATCTGATCAGAGATCACGGGGCTCTGCATGTCTAGGCTGCTGACAAGGTTGATCAAAACACCAGGTGATACAGGTGAGCATTCAGTGGCCCAACTCGAGTTGTCCCTAGCTTTTGATCAGTCTCCCCTTTCATTAACACACACAACTTTGCGATTGTTCTCAGAGATGCTCTAACCCTGATCCATCAGTCAGGTTGATGAACGAGTCAGGCTTTTGTCACATTAAAACCCTCGTTCAATCCAATTATGTAGCAGGGAGGTGAGGCTAGTGTTGCAGCCTGAGTATGCTGCTTGAAGGACACAAACAGCAGGCCTCCCTCCCTCTGCTCCGCCAGGCATCAAGTACACTCAGGTTAAAGGCTGGTCAAATAAGCACAAAGGGCACAGAACAGCTTTTTTTCTCCTCTGTTGTCAATTTCCCTTGAAATAACAAGGTCTGCGTTTTTCTTAATACCACCTCCTCGTCTCCAACTCCCAGAGGCAGGCAGACATGTCCTCGCTCTCTCTGCCCTTTTCTTCTCTTTCACGTCTAAGGAGTGGCGGCCAGGGATCAAAATGAAGTCAGGCTGCTTGACTTTGTGCTGTCTGGAAAACCCATAATGAACAAGACAAGGGCATTTGACAGCAAAACTGGGCCGCTGGCGCTGGCTAGGGATCAATAGAGGTTTCTGATCCCCAGGCTTCCCCTGTGTCAGAGAGAAGAGGACCAGAGTACCTCACTTCCAGCACAAAGGCCCTAGGGGCCAAGGGCAGCCAGCCTTAGAAGGAGAGGGAGTGGGGAAGAGCAATCAATAGGGAAAGAGGGATAGAGAGAGGGGGGGAGAGCTGCATCATTGCCCTGTCCTCCATGTGTCTGTGTCAGTGAGGTTGAAGCAGGCTGACCTGTCAAAGACAGACTTGTAGCCCTGTAGGGGATCCACATACAGCCAGGAAGACACGGGCAGACAGGACGCTCTCCCACTGGCCCCACAGCAAATACACTACAAACAGCCACATTCCTCCCTCAACCACACACTCATCCAATTCTATCCCCCAATGAACTGCTGGTTACCAGCCCCCTCCCCACAAATCTCTTTCTCACTTTCATATCTCGCCTTCCAACTGAATTAAACACCTAATAATCACCTCCCTGTTCTTTCCACCTCTCCGTGAAATGATGCAAGAACACAGCACGCCAATACAATCTCAGACTACTGACTCAGAGTCCCACTGAGCATTCTCACCTCCAACATCACACACAGGAAAAACACTGCCTCATTATTATAAATAGTGTTGACTGGTGCAGTGGGTTGTGAGAGGGAATGGTTGATTGTGTTTGTAGCTAGCGCACAGTGATGACCCAAGCTGGAACAACCCCCAGAAACACTACAGATATAAGCTCTCTCTGAACAATGGAGCCAAAGGGACAGACTGAAAATGCCACATCTAACTAGAGTTAATGTTTTCTACAGCAATAGGAGGAATGTGAAAGTCACTCAATATTTGGGGGTTTGATTGCATTTTGAGAGACGGCAGCAGAATGTAGCTCAAGGACAATACAGTGCTATTTTAAACAAAGCGTAGCCCTAAAAAGCCCTTCAAATCAAACCTACTTCGAGATCTTCTGACTATTATGCAAGATGTCAACAAGTGTTTCTAAATTGGACATCCCCCTGGACTCCAAATCTGAGGAGCAGGCCTCTGCACAGAGCAGCATCAAGCTGAAAGAATTGAACGCACAGAGACACTGAGCTGCGCTCTGCTCTGCTCTCCCTGCTCTGGCCATGGAAAAATGCCACCCCCAATAACATGGTTGTGTGTAAATACCCACAGCCTATACTGTTGCAATGCTACAGGGTGATGGCAAGTACGTACTTTATGGATCTCATGCTATCAGAATGACGAGGAATACAAAATCATACTTCCGCAATAAGGCCTGAGGGGGTGGTATATGGCCAATATACCACAGCTAAGGGCTGTTTCTTTTTTTTACCCCCTTTTTCTCCCCAATTTTGTGGTATCCAATTGTTAGTAATTACTATCTTGCCTCATCGCTGCAACTCCTGTACGGGCTCGGGAGAGACGAAGGTCGAAAGCCATGCATCCTCCGATACACAACCCAACCAAGCCGCACTGCTGCTTAACACAGCGTGCATCCGACCCGGAAGCCAGCCGCACCAATGTGTTGGAGGATTAGCGCGCACTGCCCCAGAGGTGCTTTATTGTGATTATAAACTGGTTACCAACTTAATTAGAGCAGTAAAAATAAATGTTTGGCCATAGCCATGGTATGCGGTCTGATATACCACAGCTGTCAGCCAATCAGAATTCAGGGCTCAAACTACCCAGTTTATAATTGATAATATAGGCTAATGACATTCGCAGTATCTCAGATGTGGCCTCATCCCCAATGGTACACAATTACCACACAACTTTCTCCCACTGTTGCATTAGGCTCTAATGTGCAACAATTTACAGCAGTCAGCACAGCTCAAACACCCAGCCAACAGACCTGAAACGGTCACAAAAACATACTCAAAAGATTCTTCGTTCATTTTTAATGAAAGACAACCCCACTAATGTTCGCAGTGTGCCCGGGATAGCGAGAACACTCTGACACTTCAACTTCCAACACAACAATAACACTTTCTGCCAATCACTCTCTCATTCAATCACAATGAAAACAAGTCTCAGCCATTCACGGCAAACTGCTGCACCCAAAACAAACACGCATGCTTTCCCACCATGTCAGAGTTGCCAGGGAAATGTTGAGTACCTTGGAACACAAGTCTGCTCCAGGCTGGTACATCTGCACCATCTACAATCCCCTGCATATTTATTTGAATAGTAAAGCTATAACTTTAAGGTGTGGCTCTATACTCCAGCATTTTGAATTTGAAATGACTTTTTTCATTTCAGGTAACAGTACAGAATGTTACCTTTTATTCGAGGGAATTTTCATACAGATCTGTTTTACTGTTTAGAAATGAAAGCAATCTATGTGTCTAGTCCCCTCATTTGAAGGTGTTATAAGTATTTGGAAAAATGTACTTGTGAATTAAAGTAGTCAGTCAAAAGCTTAGTATCTGGTTTATTCCTGGCACACAATGATAGCATCACACTCGATACGATTTTGTTGGATGCATTTTCACGTTGTTTTCCTTCGGTTACAGATTATGTTGCTCCCAATAGAGATGAATGGTAAATAATGTATTGTGTGTCATTTGAGTCTCTTTTATTGTAAATAAGAACAAAATATGTGTTTCTAAACACTTCTACATTCATGTGTAAGCTACCATGATTACGGACAATCATGAATGAATCGGGAATAATGATGAGTGAGAAAGTTAGGCACAAAGATCATACACCCAAGACATGCTAACCTCTCATCATTACCATTTCCAGGGGAGGATAGCATTTGAGTGGTATGAAACAAATTAAGTTTTAGCTTCAGTATAGAGCCAAATTAAAAGTTTGAGCTTCATTGTCCAAATAAATACCGTTATGTCGGGGAGTGTATAATTACCCCTTCACCCCTGAGCATTAGTCAGCCACTCCCACACCAGTAATTTATGATATGGACCAATCTCATTGGTCATAAAATGTGTACAGGTTTGGCAGAGCAGCAGATGTTGTTTAACTCTGTTCACGCTCTCTCTTTATCTGTTCTCTCTCTCAGGCTAGACTCAAGCAGCAGTTCCAATAGCAGCAGGGTGGGAGTCCTCGGCAGCAGGGGTAGAGGGAGGACATGCCTAATCACTAAACCTAGTCCCACTTCCGCTGCTCAGTCACTGCCAAGCCACAGGGACAGTGACATAATCACAGTGCATGTCCTGGGTGAACCCCCCACACACCGCTGCCCTCTGTCCCTCAGCTCCAATGTCCCTGTCTCCTGTTGACAGCAGTCTTGGCGACAGTGGTCAAGTTTCTTCAACAGTCACCAGATGGGCAGGGGAGTGAGGTAGGTCAAACTGTGTCCCCTGTGGCATTGAAACTACCATACAGAGACACAGAATAAGAGAGAGAGCGAGAGTCAAAGGAAGTGGCAATGGGCCAAATGCATTCTGTAGACCCAACACTTGTACATCAACTTGCCCTATAGAGTATCAGCACCTGAGAATTAGAGGTCGACCGATTAATCGGAATGGCCGATTAATTAGGGCCGATTTCAAGTTTATAACAATCGGAAAAATCGGTATTTCTGGACACCGATTTGGCCGTTTATTTTTTACACCCTTATTTTACCTTTAACTAGGCAAGTCAGTTAAGAACACATTCTTATTTTCAAAGACGGCCTAGGAACGGTGGGTTAACTGCCTCGTTCAGGGGCAGAATGACAGATTTTCACCTTGTCAGCTCGGGGGATCCAATCTTGCAGCCTTACAGTTAAGTAGTCCAACGCTACAACCACCTGCCTCTCGTTGCACTCCACAAGGAGTTAAGCGAATGCAGTAAGTCAAGGTAAGTTGCTAGCTAGCATTAAACTTATCTTGTAAAAAACAATAAATCAATTATAATCACTAGTTAACTACACGTTTGATGATATTACTAGTTTATCTAGCGTGTCCTGCGTTGCATATAATCTGACTGAGCATACAAGTATCTGACTGAGCGGTGGTAGGCAGCAGCAGGCTCGTAAGCATTCATTCAAACAGCACCTTCATGCATTTTGCCAGCAGCTCTTGTGCTTCAAGCATTGCACTGTTTATGACTTCAAGCCTATCAACTCCCGAGATGAGGCTGGTGTAACCAAAGTGAAATGGCTAGCTAGTTAGCGCACACGAGTAGCAGTTCAAACGTCACTCGCTCTGAGCCTTCCAGTAGTTGTTCCCCTTGCTCTGCATGGGTAACGCTGCTTTGATGGTGGCTGTTGTCGTTGTGTTGCTGGTTCGAGCCCAAGGGGAAGCGAGGAGAGGGACGGAAGCTATACTGTTACACAGGCAATACTAAAGTGCCTATAAGAACATCCAATAATCAAAGGTTAATTAAATACAAATGGTATAGAGGGAAATAGTCCTATAATTCCTATAATAACTACAACCTAAAAATTCTTACCTGGGAATATTGAAGACTCATGTTAAAAGGAACCACCAGCTTTCATATGTTCTCATGTTCTGAGCAAGGAACTTAAACATTAGCTCTTACATGGCACATATTGCACTTTTACTTTCTTCTCCAAAACTTTGTTTTTGCATTATTTAAACCAAATTGAACATGTTTCATTATTTATTTGAGGCTAAATTGATTTTATTGATGTATTATATTAAGTTAAAATACATTTTCATTCAGTATTGTTGTAATTGTCATTATTACAAATAAAAATAGTCAGATTGAAATCGGTATCGGCTTTTTTGGTCCTCCAATAAATCGGTATCGGCGTTGAAAAATCATAAATCGGTCGACCTCTACTGAGAATCCCCCAAACCAGACCAGGTTTCAGCTGTCAGCCAGACATGACTCCAGACAGCCCCGTCCGTCCATCCAGACTGAACAACTGCCTTGATGTTCTGTCTCCAACAGGGAGAACTAGAAGAATATTGCATAGATTAGGTTAGTTTGCAGTGGGGGGCCAGTGGAGGCAGAAACACAGGCTTACTGCAGCCCAGGATCAGAACAGCAGGTCATTTTTGGCAATAACATCAAATCAGAACCGCACAGCCCCCCTCCGTGACCTATTCTTACTGTGAGAAATGCAATTCATAAAGTCCTTAAGCTTGCTTCCATACTAGGGAAATCAAATGAAATGTCAAACTGCTTCAGCAGAATAATGCAGACAAGTCAGACAGGACAGAACTATGGGACAGGGGCAGTACTTACTGGATACTGAACAATGGGAAGGTAGAAAGTCCAGCGAGCATTTCCCGATATGCACATCTTCCCCATCCCTCTATGGTTCAGCAATAGGATGGAGGGGTAATTTCCCAATAAAGATTGCATTGAAATAGACCAAATCTAAACTTCAGAGACACCCAGCTCTTTAAGCCACAGATTTGCGTGACTCAAGGCTGAGGAGCCAGTGTCTGTCCCTGGAAAATCTCTAGAGGTTGATTGCTGACTCACATTTAGAATCTGCATATAGTATTGAGAAGAGAAGGTAGAGAGATGCAAAGTCGCTGCTCGGGGGGGGGGGGGGGGTCATGCCTCATGAGTAGGAGCACTATTCCTCTCCCCCTGGTCTTGCCGTCCCACTCTTACCCCCTCCTCCTCTCCCTCCCTGTTATTCAGTTCATCAGTTAGTGACACCAGGAAGTAGTGTACTGTAATCCCGCTCCGTCTGCTGACCTGTCCCTCCAGGCACTGACAATTACAGATAGGTCAGTCTGTAATAGGGGCCCAGCAGACCCCTGTGTGAGCAGCAGCCCAGTGGGCTCTATGGCCTGGCTGGACCCCCTACGGTTTGCTCTGGCCCCAGTCAGCGCAGCTTAGGGCCTCCATGCTGTTTACTTAGTTTTCATTGGTATTTTCGGATAAGATCCTGGCAGATCAATAACTCATTAGTTGACTAAACTTGGTCAGCCCTGATATGATTAACTCCCCTCTGCTGAGACACTAAGGCTCCCAGGCTGGATATGAACTCCAGAGCAGAACCACGTCCGGACCGGCCGAGGTGAAGCCAAACCCAGTGGACCAGCGCCAGGACTCACATGCCCCCTCAGAGCTGCAGCTGTACGTCCCCCCCAGGTCTTTGGAGCGTTGTTTTCATAGAGGGCTTTATTAAGTCAGCATTTATTCATGTTTACTCCCCCCTCCATGTTTGTTTTCATCTCATTGGAGCGCCACAGCAGGCTGTTGTGAGTGGGCAACAGGGCTGTGGTTCGGGGGGGTTCGGAGATTAGATTCCTGTACAAATAGAGCCGTGTGTATTTTAATAACTCACACAATGTTCCCTTATCAACACCTCTCTGACATGGAAAGAGAGAAGGAAGTCATAAACCTGCGCTTAGCAAAACCCTTCAACACCTCTACAGTGTGAATACCAACACATTTTAGAAAGGTGTGCACAGCGCAGCCCTTGCACAGGCATGTGCACCAACATACAGCACAGTGAATGCAGGATTCATGGTCCCACCTTAACAGCAACACACTTTATTACGTATAAAGGTGAACTATTTAAGGGTGATAAGAAGTGCTTTGTCATGTGTCAACTGATCACCCTTAGTCCACCCTCTATATAGAATGGCATATGCTTATAACGACTGATTTGTGAAGCCTTTACGTAGGCCTTAGAGAGGGATTACAAAGACATCATTAAGTGTGAACATACTGACAAACCCTTCCTATGATGGCTGTACTGTTTACAGCTGTGGCAGAGATCCCCTCATCAGCTCAAATCAGGAGGTTAGGTTACCCCTGACAACAGCTGCCAGGCACCTGAGAAAGAGCTATGTACAGCACAGGGTTGTTATGGAGTTCTCCAACTAACACAGCCCATCTATTTCATCACCACTGTGTGGGTGGAGAGCTCTTTAACAACCCTTTAAATGTGTGGGTGGAAAGACTTGTTACCCCATGACTGTATGGGTTGAGAGTGGAGACATTTTACCATAGTTCTGTATGAGAGTCCTCATCTGATCCAATCCAGCCACCCTGCTATCCTAGATTGGTTGCCAGGGTGCCAGTGTTCCCTGTGTTTTCCCACAAGCAGCTAATAAAAGGTGAGGGAGATCTCTCCCAGGGCTTGGCCAACCTCCGGGCCGCAGGTCTGCTCTGCTCAATAACACCACAGCACAGCCCGTTTCTCACAGGACTGGGCCGAGCAGGGGAGAGACCAGCGCTGTTCTGTTCCCACTGTAGCCTATGCACTGTGACTGAGAATGAGGCCTGCAACACGCTGGAGAGCCGACAGCAAGACAGAGTGACAGCACTGAGAACCACCCAGACAGACAAGAGGGGCATGCTTTATTCTCAATACAAAATACACATCCACTAACTGTAGTTTTAGTCTATTTTAGTACATAGTGACAGTACATGCACTGAAACAGCCTGAGTATGTTCAGAAGGATTTCTCTGGGAGGTATCGTGAGGCTGTGTGGTGAATGCCTGAGCACGTGCAGTCAGTGGATGGGGAGGGAGGGGCTCTTTCACTGCGTGTGACAGGGTGAGAAGGCTTTGCCAGCCAGAGATTGTGGTCACGCTTTCTTCCCCTCTCGCTCTAGTTCCCTCTAGTTCATTCTCTCGCTCTTTCATTCTCACTGTCTCTCACCACAGCATGGGCGCGGCCACAGCCCCAGCCAGTGACACTGACTCAGCAACACAGTGCTAGGCCCAGCCAGTGACACTGACTCAGCAACACAGTGCTAGGCCCAGCCAGTGACACTGACTCAGCAACACAGTGCTAGGCCCAGCCAGTGACACTGACTCAGCAACACAGTGCTAGGCCCAGCCAGTGACACTGACTCAGCAACACAGTGCTAGGCCCAGCCAGTGACACTGACTCAACAACACAGTGCTAGGCCCAGCCAGTGACACTGACTCAGCAACACAGTGCTAGGCCCAGCCAGTGACACTGACTCAGCAACACAGTGCTAGGCCCAGCCAGTGACACTGACTCAGCAACACAGTGCTAGGCCCAGCCAGTGACACTGACTCAGCAACACAGTGCTAGGCCCAGCCAGTGACACTGACTCAGCAACACAGTGCTAGGCCCAGCCAGTGACACTGACTCAGCAACACAGTGCTAGGCCCAGCCAGTGACACTGACTCAGCAACACAGTGCTAGGCCCAGCCAGTGACACTGACTCAGCAACACAGTGCTAGGCCCAGCCAGTCTCAGCCTGGTTATTAATAGGAGACGTCACAGAACATCAGGTCCTCGCTCATCTTCCCCTTACAGCAAAGCCTATCAGGACTGATAAGAGGATCATTAGACCTGCCACTACCACACAGGATCACAAAAATATGGACACATCACAACATTGTAAATACATCTCCCAGTGTGTTAAAATGAACCAGCCACATCCATCCTGTATCTGGTGCCAAACATCACAGTGACTCAGGGATAGTTAGTTACTGTTGGGGCTGTGACAGAAGTGACGCTGCCAGCCAGGCCCGCAGGTTGATGTTTATTGTCATGAGTCTTGTCATGGGGGCTAAAAATTGGCTATATTGAAAAATTCATGAAACAAAAATGTGATTTTTGTTCTTAAATAAAGGTTAATAAGACATTAACTAGGCAAGTTAGTTAAGAACACATTCTTATTTACAATGATTGCCTAGGAACAGTGGGTTAACTGCCTTGTTCAGGGGCAGAACGACAGATTTTTACCTTGACAGCTTAGAGATTTGATCTAGAAACCTTTCGGTTACTGGACCAATACTAACCACTAGGCTACCTGCTGCCACAAAATTTCATTTATTTAATTTAAAATCAGATTTTATGACTTTTTGGCTGTGCCAGCTCGTGACCACTGCAGAGTTGCCTAAAGAACAAGATTATTTGCAAACAACGCTAACCTGCACCAGGCCCAGGGAAGAAGGATGGTCAGTCTGGGACCACGCCTCAGAGTAAAGAAGGTTACCCACGCCCAGGGTTGCGTCTGACACACATCCCTCACAGGCCTGAACTAGCAGCTGTCACTTAAAACCCCTTCCCAGGGGAGAAGGCAGCCACTTATGGGCCCTCATCTTGAGGATGTGGGATTGAACTGTTGTAGTAGCAACCCAAACCACAATAGAACCCGGTTCAAACAATGGAAACATTAAACAGAGGTCACCTCAGCCCTACAAACCCAGTTTGAGGACTTAGCAAGGTATCTTTGGTCAACTCGAGTAACTTGGGATAACTGGTACCACTAACATGGCTCACCTTTTACCCAGGTGAATTTCTATGGCAACAAATCCTTCAGATCTAACCTTCACCAGGCAGGCTATCTCCGGGCTAACTACATTGATCCTGAGTGTCTGAGCCATAAGTTGAGGACCAATGAAAGTAGATTCCTGCACTCTCGCAAAGATTGAGTCATCATTCCAGTTCATTTGAAGACAAACTGATTCAATATTTTATTCATCAAAATAGTCATGTTAAAATACCGATCACATTACACATTTCGTAATGACAAATGCATATGAAACTTCACGCACAGTAAAGCTTTTGTATGACCCAATACCACTATTTTATAATTGGAGGGAAAAGGTGCTTGTGCATTGATAACCGTAATAAAATAAAGACAGTACTTCTAAACATCTATTTCATATGATAGCCTGCTGAATTTTCAAGTTAACTATAATTTCACTGGGCGGCGTTGTGGTCTTAGGCACTGCATCGCAGAGCGAGGGACATCACTACAGCCCCGAGTTCGATCCGGGAAGACCCATGAGGTAGTGCACAATTGCCCAGCGTCATCTGGCTTGGGGAGGGTTTGGCTGGCTGAATGTCCTTGACCAATCGCACTCTAGCGAGTCCTTGTGGCGGGCCGGGCGCATGCACGCTGACTTGGGTCGCCACCAGCTGTACGGTGTTTCCTCCGACACATTGGTGTGGCTGGCTTCCGGGCTAAGCGAGCAGTGTGTCAAGAAGCAGTGCGACTGGACAGGGTTGTGTTTCGGAGGACGCATGACTCTTGACCTTCACCTCTCCCGAGTCTGTACGGGAGTTTCAGCGACGGGACAAGACTAACTACCAATTGGATATCACGAAATTGGGGAGAAAATGGGTAAGTACAAAAAAATCTATAAATACAAAATTAAATGTGGCACTGACTTGCCCACGGATTGATGTTTCAGCACTGTCTTGGGCGGCAGGCTGCCTAGTGGTTAGAGCATTGGACTAGTAACCGAAAGGTAACCCGAGCTGACAAGGTAAAAATCTGTTGTTCTGCCCCTGAACAAGGCAGTTAACCCACTGTTCCTAGGCCGTCATTGAAAAAAATTATTTGTTCTTAACTGACTTTCCTAGTTAAATAAAGGTTAAAAAAATAATAATTAAAATGAAGAGTTTGAGACAAGCCACGTGCTAGAGTTATCGGCAGGCAGACGAGCAGTATTCATTGTTGAAGTACGGATGACGCCTGAGCTGGAATGGAAAGCTAACTGAAGCTGGCTACCTTTAGAAAACCCTGCGTAGATCTAGCTTGCTTCGTAGTTTACCACTCGGGCCCTGATAAACCAGCCTGATTCCTCTTAAGGTACTAGACAGATTGAAACTAGCTGGGTGCTGAAGCAAGGACAGAGTCTTCACTCAGGTGGTAGTGTAGAGAGGCGCAGACAGAGAAAGCATAATATTATAAGTGGAAAACATGAATTCTTCTAAGTACAAAATGCTGCTCCACCATCTCTGACAGACCGATCCGCCAGCGCGATCAGGTGTGTCTTGCTGCCATTATGGAAGCTAAAGTACAACAAGCCCAGGCTGCTTGTCTCCTGCAAACAGACAGACAGTATACAGACCCAGACATACTAGAAAGAGTACAATTTAGATGGCACAAAAATACTAGAAAGAGTACAATTTCTCCCCCAAGTTACAAAGACTGTTATATGCATAAAAGGTTACGCAAAAATAAACCCCAATCCAGGTGAGTGAAGCCTACTTCATTAAGTCAGGGTAGCGCTAACAGCCCTGCAGCCGGGCGAGTAGTGGAAAGACAAGTCGTCACAAAAACACTGACACACTATAGACCAGAAAAACAAGCCCCCTCCCAGAAGCTGACCGTTTAGACTGCTCCATAACCAACAGAGCCAGGTCCATTGACAGGTTCCAGCAGAACAGGCAGAGCCCAGTCAGAGCCCAGTGAAGGAGAGTCTTGACAGGCCCCTGGGTCACTACTCACCACTGTAGAAGCGGATCATGCAGCTGAGGTCCGAGTTGGCCGCCTCTCTCTGAACCCGCAGAGGGTCCTGGTAGCCTATAGCAGCCAGGTAGTCATACACCATCTGGAGAGGGCACTCAGAGGGGTCCAGCCTCCTACAGTGACAGAAATAGAAACCGTCAGGATATATGCCAATCACAATCAATACCCTTAACAGGCCCCCAGATTCTCCTCGACACGTATAATTACATTTGAACATCTTTGCCTCCAAGCTTGGAATCCAACCAAAGGGGCATCGTTCATCAACCATTTCTGGCACACATTTGCATGCGAGCAAGCACACATACACACACACATACACACACACAAGCAGAGACATTCCCTGTGTTATGACAGGTAAGGTCCAGAGGGCAGCTGTCATGCCAATCAGCAGAGCTGGACACAGGTGTTTCACTTTCAGACTTGGGGAATTGATGAGGCTCTTCTATCAAAACATTTACAGAGTCTGACTCCGTGCCGGATGTCACTCAAGCAGAGAGAGAAACTATATCCTCACAGGTATCAGGTCCAAAGTTCATAGTCAGATATGGAGGAAGAACATCATTAATCATATGAAGCACCTGCTAATGACCAAAATGCACTCTAATAACAATAGCCCATCTAAATGATGTGTCTGAATGGTATGGTGATGGAACCCCTTTGTTTTTATGCCCTGTGTGAGTCCTCTGCCTTATTGCCCTAATGAAATCATCAGCTCATTCCATGGCTAATCCTGTTAAGGGCCTCTCATGCTGCTATCAAACATGAGGTCTGCTGTGCCCACAATCTGTGACCCCCAGCCTGTCACTGGCAATGGCACACCTACAACAACTCTGATCTGCACCTGAACACACCAAGGATATCTGCGACAGAACCACCGTGAAGACATTACAGCCAGAACCACTGTGAACCACTCAATAAAATGTGTGAGGGTATTTTTCACAATGACCCACTGTCTATGGAAGCCCCAGCTTTGCCCAATATAATTCATAATACGCTGTAAATCAATATGCCATTATTTGTGGCATACAGTGTGTGATTGTGTTGCTTATTCTAACGCAGGTCAAATAATGTTGAATTCTTATCGTTGCTAGTGAGATTCCAGTAACCAATCATATTATACTATTGATATGTTTAAATTGACAGCTGTTTATTTTAAGCCAATGAAAACTAAATACTCTTAGTCCCTTTCCTAACCTCACATAAAAACACCAGTTGGCACCAACAAGAAAAATAACTAAAAGAGCTAGAATGGAACGTGAAGAGCTTCTGCCATTGGATGGAAGAAAAACTAGGTTTTAAATGGTATAAAACTGAACTAACTGAACCAAGCATACGCACAAGCCGTTAACATTTAGACTAGCTCAGATATCGATCAATTGAAATAGCAAACGTTAAGTGATCATGCTTGGCAAATTATTTTAGTTTTCATACTTTCATAAAAATATGACTAAATAGCATAAATCTATTTTGGTACACTTATGTTTTAGATGTTTTTATAAGAAATGACGTGTAGGTGTAAGCACGAGTACTTTTCATTTGCCCAGGCTAGTTATTGTTCAGTCCACATGAGCCTCGTGCTATAGTTAGGGTAAAGCATTTTGACTAAGTTATGTTCTTATCCCTGTAAGAGATTAAAGCGCTATATTAATGGTTACATGAAAGGTACTCATGGTTATACATCTTGTGGGATCCTGTTTGTAAAACAGGTCAGGTTTTTGAGTATTGATTCAGTTCCACCAAGGATGCCTGAACCCAGGACATCAATACGATTTGCATGCAAAGATTTATTTTCCTTGGAAAACACTGAATTTACACTGCCATACTACGGTGTGGTAGGATTTTTCTTACAAGGCATCATTCATTGCATTGGGATTGTTATAAGCACATGCTGCACTTAAACACCTTTCAGTGTTTTTTGATAGGCACAGTCACTCACATTCGATTCCATGTCATAGTGGTTTATAAGTCAGTATTTGTGAATTGAGTGGATTCATGTTTATTGTATTGCTATTGAACTTCGGAGAGACCCTCAGATTAAGACAGAGTTGGGTGCACCATAGTAAACTATAGGCAGGATATATAGCCGATATCTATTGTACCATTGATGTTCTTCATTCATATTTGAGCTCATTGTACATCAATATTTACTCAAGGTGATACATTTTTTTGTATTTTTATTTACAAGCCAGCATTCTTTTCCTAAATGATTCAGTTGTCTGGTTTTCATTTCTCCCTACTGCTCCAGTAGCAAACCTAACTGGTCCATTACAGTTTAATCTTAAACAGTAGCCCACATTACAACTTTAGAAGAAGTCATCATTGGCTCTCTCCATACATTCTGAGAGAGAGACCCACCCTAGTCGGTACGCCTGTGATAGCTAACCCCTAGCGCAGGTCCTCTATGTTCTGTAGTTTAGGATTACCATGAAGCTAAGGCAGAAGTGACTAGTTTTCAGCCACAGCCCTTGTCACACCAGGGCGATGGTGAGGTGACACAGCGTCTGGTGGCTGCTGTGGCATTTCCCTGCCCACACTTCCTCTGCCAGCGGGGTCTAACAATCAGGATCATGTCTGCTGGTCACACACAGTCGTGGCCCCAGCACCTCACACAGGATTTAGACAGAACCCTGGTAGGCTCGGAGGGATGACTGTCTGTACAGGACTGCCTGTAGGCCATTCATACAAGCTCTGAGAGCATGTACATTTTTATTCACAAATCCACTTGCCTCGTGGCAACGAGTACAGGAGGCTCTAAAATCTACAGTCGCTTAATCTCTGTCAAAAGACACCAAAAAGCTCCTTTCCTTTATTTGGGTGGCTAGATACTTTCCCTTAATGTGTTGTGTATCCGTGGGTGATCTGTTAGACATTATCCAGAATTTTGGTGAAGTATATCTCTATTTTAAACCTAGCGCTTTGCGCTAGATGTGTCAAAGTGTAGTTCACACATGTATAATCTATGAGCAGAATTACTGTTTTACCTCAATTAGCTACAAAATTTTACTGGAAGCTGTGCAGCGCCATTTCCCCCAAATTTTCCCCCACGTATGGCCAGCCCCCTAGCAATTTGAGTTTCAGCCAATGAGCTTTACTTCCTCTGCATTTGAGTGACAGCTAGCAAGATGCACACACAGCAGAGAGAGAAGAGAGAGCGAGAAATAACGTGAAGCACACATCTACACATTTTCTGGGACCATTTTTGGCTTCTGAGAACTACTGGCTAAAAAGTTTACAAAGTACTGGAAAATCTTTTACTAAGGGCCTTGAAATTGTAATAACAAGGATACAACAAACACTAATAATAAAATCAAAAGGTACATGAAATGATTCAGTGTTGACACTTCCCCCAGGCAGCACAGTTATCCAACAGTCTTCAGGGTGTGGGAGGAGACAAAATGGCACTACCGAGATAAATCTGACATTGTATCACCTGTATGTGAAATGACTTTGATCAGAGTTCCCTTAAGGGGAGAGAGGAGAAGCCTAGGTGGTTACAGAACCAAACCTGAGAGGGTTTCAGGCTCAGATAAGAAAGAGACATGCCTGTGCTGATCCAGTCTTTTCAGAAAAGCACTTTACCAGCATAGTGCTAAACGGCCAGTGCATATCCAGCTGTATTAATAGAATGTAGAAATGTAATTCACGTGGTAGAGGGCTCCAGCTGTATTAATAGAATGTAGAAATGTAATTCACGTGGTAGAGGGCTCCAGCTGGTAAAATCAATACCATGGGGGGAGGTAAAGAGCATCCTACAGTAAGGTGTGTAATTCACTACAAATCTCAGTCATTTTATACCTTGTTTTTCCTTCTGTACAGCACTGAACCACATGACCCATTTAGTGCATCCTGCTGAGCGTTTAACCAAAAATAGTCTTAGAGGGAGTAAAAAGCATTCCCTTGCCTGACCAAAAAAAGCCAAGAGGAGAGCAAGTGGGCGTAACCAGATTATAGCCTGTGTCAGAGGCATCATCATGAGGAGTGAAAACGGAAAATTGCTGTCATAAACAGCTGTCAAGTCACTGTACGTGTCTGAATACCCGTACTTGTAGGCGCTTTGGGTATGCCAAACAATAATGTTTTATAGTATGTGCATTTTCGAAAATGTTGTATGCTTTAAAATGCCAGGAAGTCATTCTCATTTTGGCTTTTCATCGAGTAGAATTCACTGCACACTATTGAGGAAGAGAATGGTCTTTCGAGACTCACATGTGTTTGACAACAGCTGATAAATCAGGTGAGGGGACGTGCTGTATCAAAATGAACGAATAGCGGTAATCAATACAATTGTGCATTACATGACGCATTCTAATTAGAAGGAGCCTAATATACTGATATTTGTTGCTTACTGCATTATTTTTTTACTAAACAATATGTTCTAAATAGCATGTAGTACGATTATTACACAGCATGCAGTTTAAGTAAGTAGTACGCAAGACAGATTTCAGACACGGCCAGCGGGAACGTGCAGAATTGTGGGCCACATAGGTCAGTCAAAGTCTAGATCTATGAGCCTACTCCTGTTCTAGACAAGCAGTATAGTTCTCATAAGCACTCAAGAAAACAGAGTACAAACCTGGCCCAATGTGTAAAAATAGAATGGAGGAATCGGCAGTGCCAGAATGAGATAATTTGTAACTACAACAGTATGAATAGGTTTGAGACTGATGTAATTTTGAGGCTAGGTGAATAAAGCACAAATATGTGATATTGAACATGAATGGGATAATTTAGAATTGTAATATAACACTGTCTTGCAATAAATATAACCAATGTCACTATGAGAATGCCATCTAACATATTGTTGTGAACACAACACCGTGGTACTAGACGTGAGTGGGAGAGGAGAGTTGTGGAGGTGAGTATTACCTGAGCAGGTCTCCATGGAGCTGCAGGTATAGTCCCTCTACTTCTCTCTGGGCACACAGCTCCTCCACCGTGGTAGTGGTGGAGCATAGCACCAGCCGCAGGTCTGCCTGGAGGGTGGAGGAGGCCTGTGGGCCCGAGGCTGGGGGCTGGGGGTCAACTGTTCCCCCGTACAGACACACACAGCCCCGCTGGGCATCCCCCTTCAGCCAGTCCCGCTCCCGCGATCCAAAGCGGGTCTTCCTAGTAACACAGCCTCTGCTCCCATTCCTCTTCATGTTCCGCTGTAGAAACAAACATTAGATGAAAAGACTGCCACCACCAATACACTGTAAATGTATTGGGTGTTTAAGAGAAGATAACTTGTCTTGCAGCAGCCTTGCTCTGAATAAAGAATATCTCAAGCTGCATCATGTTCCAACACATCCAGAGGACAAATTCAATTAAGTCAATTTGTCAAGTTGGCAAAACTGAATGTTCAAATGAGATTACCTGTATAAAGCTCATGGCCGAATCACTGGCCTTATTTTCAAATCTGGAGAAGCTCGGAACAAATATTTACACAGGGCAAGAACGGCGCTGTGTGAACTGGACCCTGACGTTTGATACTGGTGACCAGGCATGAGGTCATTAGTCAGACACTGATGAAGTCATCCTTCCACGATACCGTGCATTCCCACAGCTGCCCGGCACAGGCAGGCAGCTGCTGGCATCCACACTACACTGCAGCACACACGCACACACACATAGAGAGAGACAACAGAGGAAACAGCAGGGCCCTGAGCCGCAGCTCTTCAGCACGACAGCTCCAAAGATGCACACAACAGGCCTCAATGTGCAATGACAACACACACAGCTCAATGGGTGACAGGCAACATATGCACACACTCTCTCCCAAAAGCAGAGAACCTCACTATGTGCAATGACAACATACACATCAATGGCGACAGGCAACAAAGGCACACACCACAGGTCTCTCTATGTGAGTCTACAAGATGGGCAAACTCATTCACAGAGAGGCTGCCACGCTCTGAGCATCGACCATTGCCCAGACAGTCATTGCCCTCATTTCACTCCGTCACCCCGACAACCGTCCAAGGCCAGAGGGCAAAAAAAATCTGTCAAATAAAGCTCCAACAACTCAGAGTGATCAGAAGATCAATTAACAAACCATGTTCTGAGATGTCAAACAGGGATAAACATACAGTGCAGACTAGAGGTCAACCGGTTATGATTTTTCAACACCGATACCGATTATTGGAGGACCAAAAAAGCCGATACCAATTAATTGGACGATTTTTTTAAATGTATTTGTAATAATGACAATTACAACAATACTGAATGAACACTTATTTGAATTTAATATAAGTACAACCATAAAATCAATTGTGCCTCAAGTAAATAATGAAACATGTTCAATTTGGTTTAAATAATGCAAAAACAAGGTTCTGGAGAAGAAAGTAAAAGTGCAATATGTGCCATGTAAGAAAGCTAACGTTTAAGATCCTTGCTCAGAACATGAGAACATATGAAAGCTGGTGGTTCCTTTTAACACGAGTCTTCAATATTCCCAGGTAAGAAGTTTTAGGTAGTAGTTATTCTAGGAATTATAGGACTATTTCCCTCTGTACCATTTGTATTTCATTAACCTTTGATTATTGGATGTTCTTATAGGCACTTTAGTATTGCCTGTGTAACAGTATAGCTTCCGTCCCTCTCCTCGCTTCCCCTTGGGCTCGAACCAGAAACACAACGACAACAGCCACCCTCGAAGCAGCGTTACCCATGCAGAGCAAGGGGAACAACTACTAGAAGGCTTAGAGCGAGTGACGTTTGAAACGCTATTAGCGCCCGCTAAATAGCTAGCCATTTCACTTCGGTTACACCAGCATCATCTCGGGAGTTGATAGGCTTGAAGTCATAAACAGCGCAATGCTTGACACACAACGAAGAGCTACTGGCAAACCGCACGCAAGTGCAGTTTGAATGAATGTTTACGCTTCTGCCTACCACCGCTCAGTCAAATACTGAGATGCTTGTATGCTCAGTCAGATTATATGCAACGCAGGACACGCTAGATAATATCTAGTAATATCATCAACCATGTGTCGTTAACTAGTGATTATGATAGATTTTTTTTTATAAGATTAGTGTAATGCTAGCTAGCAATTTACCTTGGTTTACTGCATTCTCGTGTAACAGGCAGTTGGACTAGTTAACTGTAAGGTTGCAAGATTGGATTCCCGAGCTGACAAGGTGAAAATCTGTCGTTCTGCCTCTAAATGAGGCAGTTAACCCACCGTTCCTAGGCCGTCATTGAAAATAAGAATGTGTTCTTAATTAACTGACTTGCCTAGTTAAATAAAGGTCAAAAAAATTAAATAATAATAAATAAAAATACATTTTTTTTAAACGGCAAATCGGCGCCCCAAAATACCGATTTCCGATTGTTTTGAAAACTTGAAATCGGCCCTAATTAAATCGGCCATTCCGATTAATTGGTCAACCTCTAGTGCAGACCCCTCAACTTTCCACATTTTGTTATGTTACAGCCTTATTCTAAAATACAGCCTCATCAATCTACACACACAATACTCCATAATCACAAAACAGGTTTAGAATTATTTGCAAATTTATAAAAAACATTGTTTTAAACAGACACCATATTTACATAACATTCAGACCCTTTGCTATGAAACTTGAAATTGAGCTCAGGTGCATCCTGTTTCCACTGATCATCCTTGAGATGTTTCTACAACTTGGAGTCCACCTGTGGTAAATTTAATTGATTGAACATGATTTGGAAAGGCACATGTGTCTATAGAAATGTCCCACAGTTGACAGTGAAGGTCAGAGCAAAAACCAAGCCATGAGGTCAAAAGAATTGTCCAGCTCTGAGACAGGATTGTGTCGGGGCACAGATCTGGAGAAGGGTACAAAAAAAATGTATGCAGCATTGAAAGTCCCCAAGAACCCAGTGGCCTCCATCATTCTTAAATGGAAGAAGTTTAAAATCCCCTAGAGTTAACTCTTCCTAGAGCTGGCCACCCGGCCAAACTGAGCAACCAGGGGAGAAGGGCCATGGTCAGGGAGATGACCAAGAACCCGATGGATACTCTGAAAGTGCTCCAGAGTTCCTCTGTGGAGATGGGAGAACCTTCCAAAAAGGCCAACCATCTCTGCAGCACTCCACCAAATCAGGCCTTTAGGCAGAGTGGACAGACAGAAGCAACTCCTCAGTAAAAAGGCACAACAGCCCACTTGGAGTTTGCCAAGAAGGCACCTAAAGGACTCAGACCATGAGAAACTAAATTCTCTGGTCTGATGAAACCAAGATTGAACTCTTTGGCCTGAATACCAAGCATCACATCTGGAGGAAATCAGGCACCGCTCATCACTCATCACCAAATTTACAAACATTTAACCTATTTTTGCTTTGTCATTAAGGGGGTATTGTGTGTGGCTTGAGGGAAATAAACTATTTAATCAATTTTATAATAAGGCTGTAACGCATTTTGTTTTAAAAGTCAAGGGGTCTGAATACTTTGAGAATGCACTAAACCTGAATTTGTCCAATGGAAACTCTCATTTGCAACTGTTGGACTGAAGATTACACCCAAGATCAACTAAATGCAGGCAAGAGTGTGCAAGGCGGTTTTGAATGTGTCACGGTCACCTTGATTACTAAAAAGTATCTCAACATGTGCACCTGCCATGTAAACTTTCATTCATAGGCTAGTTTAACGAACCTCATGGTGTGTAGGTACAGGGAAAGTATCATGGAGTAGCCTAAACCTATTGAGGTGACATTGAGCTGGGTGAATAGAATATGAGTGACAGTCATCAAATATGCTGTAATAGAAATAGGGCCATGCTTATTAAAAACAATTACCATCCTCCATCATCATAATGGCACCAACCGCCACTGATATGTGTATAAACTCCCCACTCATTAGTTTACATCTTGGTTGGTTGAATATAAGGCTACTGTTAGCTGCAGTAGCAGCCATTCATGATTCAATGAACATAAAATCTAATGGTCCTTCCAATGAAGTTGTCTTTTGGATATTTATGATTAGAGCAACTGTAACTGGAATGTGTCATTCTCCATGACAGTATCACACGAGAGATTGGTGAGATAAGCAGTCTATCCATAGAAGCATGGATGAGTTGTCAGCCTATGACATTTATTTTCTAAATTATTATGCATGGGGTTAATTGGCACAAGCCATTATGTTTTATGTAAATGGTCCGAATGGGTTCATGAGTGACATAATGGCGGAAGAAATGCGCACGGATGAGTAAGGAAACAGTTTATCACGTCTTGTCAATTGTGCTTGCTAACTGAGGGCTCGAAACTACTGAACAATCTCAGTCCAAGATTTCGATGGGCCTACCGGTGGTCCGTTAGCCTATGCAAAACCGAGGCAATGGGCTATTTAAGAATTTCTATGTGGATTTTATCCAATGACAAACATGTAGCCTAAATAGCGAAACACATTGATAAGTTTACAAATGTTACTCTATCCATAATAGTTTAAGCTATTCATTTTCAGCAATAAACAGCAAGTTAAAACATGTGTTTTGACATGTTCTGATCTATAGCCTAGGCTATACTGTTGTTATATTTGCAAATGATACACAACAGCAAATATAGCATATGAAACGTTTACAGTAGGATAGACTAACAGCTTAGCACGGCAATATGTAGCAACATCTCGAACGACTGCCTACTGCATCAGTTCAGTCAAATGTTTTTGTTACAATCTAAAAAGAGCTACAGTGAAAGGAAGCGGCTCTCTGGCGATGTGGTTGACACATTGTTGCACTCAACGCTATACTTTCAAAGCCAACATAATTATCACTATATACGAGATCAGATGCTCAAACAGTATGACGCGTGAGTATAATTTCACACGCACTTCGGCCCTGTTAGAACCGAGAACTGTGCGATTGAAGTATTCTGATAAACCTTCAAATTTGACCTGCTTGATAGTTACCTTTAGAACGCGTATCCCTGTTCCGACACGGTTTCCTGTACCATTGCGGTCGCCACGACCTGCAGCTTGGTTAGATCCCGCTTCGTAGACCAGTGTGTCCATACAACCCCTGCTATCTTCGACACCACCTTTTTTTCGCTCCATGACGGTGCCCGGTATATTATCTTCTTCCTTCATTTGCATGTGTATATTTAACTAGAAAACCCCCAAAAGAACGTGGAACATGACTGGTACATTCCAATACATGCGGCAGCTGAAAAATACCATTCTCGTTCGGTGCGACGCCACAACGACTCTGAACTTCACCGCTGTCAGATAGACCCAATCAATAAACATTAGAGAAGCAGGGTAACATATTATTCATAAGGCACTGCCCATTTCAGAGAAGAGGCGTACTGAATTATTCATTAGGTTTCCTATACACCTATTTCACGTGTGATTTACCGCATTAACTGTCTTGCGATTTTGATTTAAATGAATGACATTGTAATTTCACTCAATGTACAGTCGTGGCCAAAAGGTTAGAGAATGACACAAATATTAATTTCCAAAGTTTGCTGCTTCAGTGTCTTGAGAAATTTGTGTCAGGTGTTACTTTGGAATACTGAAGTATAATTACAAGCATTTCATAAGTGTCAAATGGTTTTATTTACAATTATATGAAGTTGATGCAAAGAGTCAATATTTGCAGTGTTGACCCTTCTTTTTCAAGACCTCTGCAATCTGCCCTGGCATGCTTTCAATTAACTTCTGGGCCACATCCTGACTGATGGCAGCCCATTCTTGCATAATCAATGCTTGGAGTTAGTCAGAATTTGTGGGTTTTTGTTTGTCCACCCACCTCTTGAGGATTGACCACAAGTTCTCATTGGGATTAAGGTCTGGGGAGTTTCCTGGCCATGGCCCCAAAATACCTATGTTTTGTTCCCCGAGCCACTTAGTTATCACTTTTGCCTTATGGCAAGGTGCTCCATCATGCTGGAAAAGGCATTGTTCGTCACCAACCTTTTCCTGGATGGTTGGGAGAAGTTGCTCTCGGAGGATGTGTTGGATCCATTCTTTATTCATGGCTGTGTTCTTAGGCCAAATTGTGAGTGAGCCCACTCCCTTGTCTGAGAAGCAACCCCACATATCAATGGTCTCAGGATGCTTTACTGTTGGCATGACACAAGACTGATGGTAGCACTCACCTTGTCTTCTCTGGACAAGCTTTTTTCCAGATGCCCCAAACAATTGGAAAGGGGTTTCATCAGAGAAAATGACTTTACCCCAGTCCTCAGCAGTCCAATCCCTGTACCTTTTGCAGAATATCAGTCTGTCCCTGATCTTTTTCCTGGAGAGAAGTGGCTTCTTTGCTGCCATTCTTGACACCAGGCCATCCTCAAAGTCTTCACCTCTCTGTGCGTGTAGATGCACTCACACCTGCCTGCTGCCATTCCTGAGCAAGCTCTGTACTGGTGGTGCCCTGATCCCACAGCTGAATCAACTTTAGGAGACAGTCCTGGCGCTTGCTGGACTTTCTTTGGAGCCCTAAAGCCTTCTTCACAACAATTGAACCGCTCTCCTTGAAGTTCTTGATGATCCGAGCCCTCTTTGTGCAAAGTAATGATGATGGCACGTGTTTCCTTGCAGGTAACCATGGTTGACAGAGGAAGAACATGATTCCAAACTCCACCCTACTTTTGAAGCTTCCAGTCTGTTATTCAAACTCAATCAGCATGACAGAGTGATCTCCAACCTTGTCCTCGTCAACACTCACACCTGTGTTAACGAGAGAATCACTGACATGATGTCAGCTGGTACTTCTGTGGCAGGGCTGAAATGCAGTGGACTGTTTTTTGGGGATTCAGTTCATTTGCACGGCAAAGAGGGACTTTGCAATTAATTGCAATTCATCTGATCACTCTTCATAACATTCTGGAGTATATGCAAATTGCCATCATACAAACTGAGGCAGCAGACTTGGTGAAAATTAAAATTTGCGTCATTGTCAAAACTTTTGGCCACGACTGTAGGCTGTTTCTTATAATTGCCCTAGAGGCTCATGATACTTACATTTTGAAAAATGGTACATCTTTACAGAAGCACTCATCAAATTATTCCTCATAGGGAATCAGAGCAGCCAATATCACATTTCATTATGGTCTAAATTGGAACAAGTAAGTTGGTGACAAAAATACCCTGTTAAAAAGGCATGTCAAGATATGTCAATAAGGCAGGCCTGGGCTAGGGGTATGTGGTTAAATAAAGGCTAAAGGTTAAATAAACATACAGTGCCTTGCGAAAGTATTCGGCCCCCTTGAACTTTGCGACCTTTTGCCACATTTCAGGCTTCAAACATAAAGATATAAAACTGTATTTTTTGTGAAGAATCAACAACAAGTGGGACACAATCATGAAGTGGAACAACATTTATTGGATATTTCAAACTTTTTTAACAAATCAAAAACTGAAAAATTGGGCGTGCAAAATTATTCAGCCCCTTTACTTTCAGTGCATCAAACTCTCTCCAGAAGTTCAGTGAGGATCTCTGAATGATCCAATGTTGACCTAAATTACTAATGATGATAAATACAATCCACCTGTGTGTAATCAAGTCTCCGTATAAATGCACCTGCACTGTGATAGTCTCAGAGGTCCGTTAAAAGCGCAGAGCATCATGAAGAACAAGGAACACACCAGGCAGGTCCGAGATACTGTTGTGAAGAAGTTTAAAGACGGATTTGGATACAAAAAGATTTCCCAAGCTTTAAACATCCCAAGGAGCACTGTGCAAGCGATAATATTGAAATGGAAGGAGTATCAGACCACTGCAAATCTACCAAGACCTGGCCGTCCCTCTAAACTTTCAGCTCATACAAGGAGAAGACTGATCAGAAATGCAGCCAAGAGGCCCATGATCACTCTGGATGAACTGCAGAGATCTACAGCTGAGGTGGGAGACTCTGTCCATAGGACAACAATCAGTCGTATATTGCACAAATCTGGCCTTTATGGAAGAGTGGCAAGAAGAAAGCCATTTCTTAAAGATATCCATAAAAAGTGTTGTTTAAAGTTTGCCACAAGCCACCTGGGAGACACACCAAACATGTGGAAGAAGGTGCTCTGGTCAGATGAAACCAAAATTGAACTTTTTGGCAACAATGCAAAACGTTATGTTTGGCGTAAAAGCAACACAGCTCATCACCCTGAACACACCATACCCACTGTCAAACATGGTGGTGGCAGCATCATGGTTTGGGCCTGCTTTTCTTCAGCAGGGACAGGGAAGATGGTTAAAATTGATGGGAAGATGGATGGAGCCAAATACAGGACCATTCTGGAAGAGAACCTGATGGAGTCTGCAAAAGACCTGAGACTGGGACGGAGATTTGTCTTCCAACAAGTCAATGATCCAAAACATAAAGCAAAATCTACAATGGAATGGTTCAAAAATAAACATATCCAGGTGTTAGAATGGCCAAGTCAAAGTCCAGACCTGAATCCAATCGAGAATCTGTGGAAAGAACTGAAAACTGCTGTTCAAATGCTCTCCATCCAACCTCACTGAGCTCGAGCTGTTTTGCA
Organism: Oncorhynchus masou masou; assembly: GCF_036934945.1. Lineage (NCBI taxonomy): Eukaryota > Metazoa > Chordata > Actinopteri > Salmoniformes > Salmonidae > Oncorhynchus > Oncorhynchus masou. The sequence continues at coordinate 68,424,515 of NC_088212.1, forward strand.
AGGAGGAATGGGAAAAAATTTCACTCTCGATGTGCGAAACTGAGAGACATACCCCAAGCGACTTACAGCTGTAAATCGCAGCAAAAGGTGGCGCTACAAAGTATTAACTTAAGGGGGCTGAATAATTTTGCACGCCCAATTTTTCAGTTTTTGATCTGTTAAAAAAGTTTGAAATATCCAATAAATGTCGTTCCACTTCATGATTGTGTCCCACTTGTTGATTCTTCACAAAAAAAGAGTTTTATATCTTTATGTTTGAAGCCTGAAATGTGGCAAAAGGTCGCAAAGTTCAAGGGGGCCGAATACTTTCGCAAGGCACTGTAACATAAAAAAAAAGAGTGAATGAGAGGTAATCAAGGCACTAGTCTCTCTTCAGGGTCATGGAAAAGCAGTATAGGGGGTGGGTCTGAAACAGCAAATTCAGCTTGGTATCTTTCAAGCACCACTTGCCTTTTCCTTTATGACTTCTCCCTTGAGTTGTCCTCTTGAGTACTGAACTTATAGCAATGTTCAGCCAATGGGTTCATCAGCAGACATCAATATACCACAACTGTAAAAGCAAACAGATGTGTTAAAGTGGTGCATGAGAGAATCCTGTCACTTCTATTCCACCTGGATCACTGTTAATTGACTGTCATGACTTGGCTTCTTCCACTACTGTAGTTTGTTTGGCTCACAGAAAATCAAACCTCAACTACCAGCCCACACAGAGGTACTTTTAACAGCTTGGACTTGATAATGTTCCTCAATTGCGAATCAACAATCACTGACTGAAGAAACTACTCTCGTGGAAACAGATACTGGAACTTTGATCGGAATTCTCCTTGTTTGTACGCTGCTCCAACCTCACTGACTCAATCTTGTTTAGTATGACAAGTAGCCTATGTATACTGAAACATGTCAGGCTATGTTAAGCGGAAAACATCTGTAGGCCTGTTCTAAATCAGTTATGTAGGTGAACCCCATTTGTCACTGTACTGAACAAAAATATAAAGGCAACAATTTCAAAGATTTTACAGAGTTATAGTTCATAAAAGGAAATCAGTCAATTGAAATAAATTAATTAGACCCCAATATGGATTTCACATGACTGGGAATACAGATTTGCATCGGTTGGTCACAGATACCTTAAAAAAAAGGTAGGGGCATGGATTAGAAAACCAGTCAGTATCTGGTATGACCACCATTTGCCTCATGCAGTGCAACATCTCCTTCGCAAAGAGTTGATCAGGCTGTTGATTGTGACCTGTGGAATGTTGTCACACTCCTCTTCACTGGCTCTGTGAAGTTTCTGGATATTGGCGGAAACTGGAACACACTGATCCAGAGCATCCCAAACATCAATGGGTGACATGTCTGGTGAGTGTGCAGGCCATGGAAGAACGGAGACATTTTCAGCATCCAGGAATTGTGTACAGATCCTTGTGACATGTGGCTGTGCATTATGCTGAAACATGAGGTGATGGCAGCCGATTAATGGAATGACAATGGGCCTCAGGATCTCGTCACCTCTGTCCGTTCAAATGGTCATCGATAAAATGCAATTGTGTTCGTTGTGTTTAGTTTATGCCTGCCCATGCCATAATCCCACCATGGGGCACTCTGTTCACAACAATGAGATCAGCAAACCACTCGCCCACACAACGCCATATACGTGGTCTGCGGTTGAGGCCGGTTGGACGTACTGCCAAATTCTCTAAAACGGTGTTGAGGCGGCTTATGGTAGAGAAATGAACACTCAATTCTACAGCAACAGCTCTGGTGGGCATTCCTGCAGTCAGCATGCCAATTGCACTCCCTAAGAGTTGATAAATTAATGAGTCCGGTCAACAATTTTGTTTGACTTTTTATTTATACTCTTGATCATCATTTCCTCCAACCCAAAGACAATAATACACAGCATAAGTCTAAAATATAGTTTACAGCCTCTTAGCTTTAATCATCATTATTCATATCTTCAGTCCATTCACACCCACCTTGAAGACACGGGACTCTGATTCAGTTCAAAATGTTAAACCTGTCTGGAAAAGTGAATTTCAAAAAAAACATTTTTCCCCCCCTCCCCTTCTCAAATCAGATATGTTGTTGTATAGTCGGGATAAATCTGAGGGTTACATATTCAGATTCTCTTTCAAAAGTACAATGGACGCTTTATGATTTCACAGGGAAAGGGATAATAGTGGCTAAAGTCAGATGCGCCTTCAAACCCCTTTACACACAGAAGTCACCTGGTCAAATATAGAAGTAAAAAACAATTACATCCGAATGAGTGGTGTGCACTTTTAACCACTTCCAAAAAAAAAAAAAAAACATTTTCAAATGTTCAACCCAACAAGGTGGTGTGTTGAATTTGTTGAAAAAATGTGAACTTTTCTTGCATTTCCAAAAAGAGGATTACATAAAGAGTAGAAATGACAATATTTACATTGGCTCTCACATGCAGCTCAGAAGTTGTGAATTGAAATCATTGCAGCCAATTTCATGTCCTACCTTGTGACTGTAGCAAGACATGCCAACACACTCAGATATTTACACACACGTACACTGGCTGATTACACAAACGAAACGCTTCAAAAGCTGCTCAGACCTCTGAGGGGTTATTTTCTTTACAAATGTCCTTTTTAAGATGCAGTGTCCAAACCAATGGAATTTCACCTTCATAAGCATTACTCATTTAAAACTATATGGGGGCACTGTATCCTTAAAAGAGTTAACTGGTCAAACATGATTGACAGAGGGTCATGCTGACAGAATCGAACCGATAAAAACAAAAAACATTCAAGACAAGGTACAAGTATGAGATGTCTTTCCTTTCCCTATAGCCTTATATATCTTGACCAGCTCCCCCTTGTGGAAATGAGCTCACAGCACAGCTAACATGCAGCTTTAGCTCAGTGTTATAGTTGTGTCATATCACAATGACAGGTTAAGCAGCACTGCATTAAGATCACAGGTCTTCTGAAAAAATAAAAATGTAGACAAAAGGCCATACACACAGCAGAGATCAGCCTCACACTTCAGTCCTGATTTTTTAAATGTATTTCAATAAATAGAAAGGACCACATTTCATCTTAGAGAGCCTGAACATCAACTACCCCGTTGGCCGGTTCCCTGTAACAGAACCAGGCCTAGTCTCTGCTCTCTCCACAAACCAGTCCAAAAGACAGGTTCCTTAATGCAGTCATCAGGAGCGATGAACAGACCCAGTAAGAGTGGATGATGACAGGCAGCCAAGAGCACCTTGTATCTGTCAACTCCAAGAGAAGACAAGCACTTAACTACTTAATGACTCATATCCACCACACACAGATTAAACCTCTCAGCCTGATATCTCCACCTTACCTTTTTATTGTATGTGCAACAGCATCACAAGGGTAAAAAAAAAATAGAAAAAAAAAACCTCAACACTTCAGAGGAACTCTGGGCCCATTCTCATGTCTCTGAAATCCAATACAATTAATGTGGGGAGGTGAGATGCCAGATGAATGGGGAGAGAATCTATAGGACCGGAAAAAAAGAATGACCTGCGAATAGGAGACTTAAAAAGGGGTCCAACAATGAGAATGCTCTCTTAGAAGGACCATGTGCACTGTAGGTAGGTCATCCATCCATTAATTAGCTTTCATGTCTGACAACATACATTTTCTCCAATTACTTTTTCTGGGAAAGAAAAAAAAACGATAAAGCACATCACAGGCCAAAGGAGGCATTACAGCGTCTTAGCAAGAGGCCTACTCCTCTTAAGGAGCATATGAAAATAGATTAGGCCTTTCTGAGGACCCCGAATACCGACAAGGTGCCACCTCGGTCACTGTGCACAGCTCACAGACCTCTCAGTAGTACAGTACATCACTCATAGACAACACCAGTTCTGCCCAACCAAACCTTAAGAGGACATTATAAGAAACCAACAGCAGCAACCTACTCACCCACTAAATCATCAGAAAATAGAAGATACGTCCAAACCTCAACATTATGAAGAGAATGCAGCTCATTTGCATCGTTTCAAGAGGATTCTTTTTTACATATATGTATACAATTATAGTCCTTAGCTAATCCGTATAAGTCTTCAAATGGGGTTTTATTTCATTTGATCATCTTTTGTTGTTTCGGTTTACAATAATATACAATGTACAGGCAGCCGATTACACATATTTTGCGATGACTGATGAAATAGGGAAGTCTTTTCTTTAGACCATATTGTTGACTAAGATCTATTCAGACAATATACACCGTGAGTAATTGGAAGTCTTAGAAAATGGTTGGTATCTAAAAAAAAGGGATGAAAGAAGGGATATTTGAAAAATCTTAAAAGCCCTCAATATATACAGAAAAAGCCAATATAGCATTGTCAAAAAAAGAAAAAAAGTTAACTAATAGAATGAAATCCTTTTCTCCATATACACATATCATTGCTCAAAAATATTTCCAAAGCTTATTTCCAAAGCTAAAAGCATCTCTGATTTGGTCACAAATGTTTGATAGTGTAGCATAGTGAATATCAATAAGCATATAGTGCGATTGAACATCTGACGGTCTGAACACATACAGCATCATGGGGCAGCTAAGCGTGTTAGTAATGAGATGTCCTACAGGTGCCCACTTGATTGCAGATCATACAGAAGACTAAATACAGCTATCCAGGTACTGTACTGTTGATAGTTAACAGGAAGAGAAAACATTGTGAGGTATTTAGGTTCATGTTTCCGACAGCTTGGTCGGGATTCTGATTTGGAGAAGTATGACAGCCAAGGAATCACACCAAGCTACACTGAAGTCCGACTACATCATTTCCACTCTAAATGCCAGAAAATCAGAGTGAGATGTCTTTAAAATAAAAGGTCACATTCTTCTTCGACTCCTTCCTTCCATGTTGCCTGCCCTCTAGTCAGGATATTACCCACAATAAGCACTCCCTGACACTCAAACCCTCTTCACACAGATCAGATGAGACCAGTTTAGGGACTTCCCATCTAGTTATGTCAAAAGGCACATCATTTTGATATCAGGCAATATTGTTTAAGTCAAATCACTGCAAAAAAAACAATATCATAATACCACAAAAATAGTGCCAACAAAATGGCCAGCGCCCTCAGAGGAGAGCCACAGAAAAAGACTGCAAAGAAAAAGATTTCAGTGCATATAACTACATTCAAAATAGACTTAATGTACATGTACGTACGTGTCGTCTCTAGGCCGGCTATGTCCAGCCAGGTTAATAGTCTAAAAAGAGACAGACGTTTTGACGTCCCAAAGCTGTGAATCTTACATTTCAGGCTGTTTGTTCAGATGTGTGGAAGATTCAAATACTTACAAAGTTAATATTCAATGAATCTCTGTTTAAGGATTTGCCTATAACTAAGATGTCTCAGACCCGCACTGATATACAACATCCATATTGCTTCAATAACCTCAGCTTGATCGAAGCAATTAACTGTTGAATTTAACAAGATGTCTTGAATAAACTGTAAATAGTGCCCATCTATGTGGAGGAAACAGTGCTATACAGGGCAGTCAAACAAAGCAGATTCCACCTCAGAAAATAAACTTTTTCAAGATACTATGGCTACCAAACTGCTGACCAAACGAAAGAAAATAGAACCATACTGTGTGTTTACCAGCCCATGACAAACAAACATACTCCAGCCTTTGAAATATGCACTTTATCCATTTACAGTATCTCAACCCTGCTGAAAGGCCTCTCTGGCCAACCAAGGTGAATGGGATTCAAACAACTATGAAACTGCTGGAATTCAATGACTCCACACATATTTTGCCTTTTAAATCACTCATGAGATGGAGGGTGAAATTAAGTTTCCCCCAAAATGAATGAGTGCTCTGGGTCTTTAAAACCTTTCTGCTGCCAAAGTTAATGGATGTAAAACAGGGGAAAAGTCATAATGTGAAAGTTTGTATAATCTGTTACCCCAGAACTAAAACCTCACATAATTTGGTCAGCTGCGTGATGTAGTTGTGGGTCCATACGTATTAGAAATTGGGAGTTCCGGTTTGCGAAGTCTCTACCCTCCCAAAACGAAACTCTTAGCCAAAGCCCCCCCCCCCCCCCCCCCCCCACTTCCACCAATTTCCCCACACAAGTGAAGCAGTCGAAGTTTAAGCACCGCCTTCGGCCAATCCTGAAACATCCAGATAATCAGTGACGAAAACTGATCCTACACATTCCATCCCAACAGATTCTTCGGTTTACACCCAGAATCTGTCCACGAGAGATTAACCTTTATATTGCAACTGAAGACCTTGCATTTGAAGTATAGAGCTGGAGATCTTTAGAACAGAATGTGTTATAGTCACTTTGGAGACCAAACTAGATTAAATACTGAGAGCCGAAGTACTCCAAGTTTTCAAACCCAATTGGGAAAGCGGTGAATGGACAGTGTGCAAATTTCATAGAGTTAATTAAATTGCATCTCATTCAGGCTTGAAAATAGGAAAAAAATAATACCCATGTTAAATTCCTGTAAGATTAAAAACATGAAAAAGAACACAAACAGACTGCTTATTAAACAAGTGCATAGCCAACAGCTATTTTCTATGGCGGCTTAGATGGGTGGGCGTACCACAGTGAGTGCAATGTGGGCATACGTGCATTGAGAGGGCAAGGAGATGGAAAGAATGGCAACTGCAAAGCAGACAGATTGTGGTGAAACCAATCAAGGAAAAGAAGGGTTAGTAAATTCATATGTTTACACATATTTCTGGTGATGTCTATCGTCGTTGTCGTCATTGTTGCGGTTTTCGTCATCATGGTCTTCATACCATCTTTTTTTGTGTTTGCCACTTCGCTGCTTCCCATGCAACCCCAGGGCAGCAGTCTGCAGTGATGTCACAGGGGGATCCGTCGGGGTAAAGGGGGAGGGGAGAATCTTTCCCATAGTTCCCTTGGCGAGGTCTTTAAGAGCGAGAGGGCACGGTCATCATTGCCAGGACTGAGGAGGAAAGTTGTTGACCTCGGCCAGGTCTTGGACAGGTGAGCCTTTGTGGGTGTACGTCAGCTTGACCCTCATGCGGAGTTGTTGCTGTAAATCATGAGAAAGACATGTTTATTAAACCAATATGAACTACTCAATGTAGAGCTGAACTCTATAGGAGCCCTCCGCACTAAATTCCTGATAGCACCAATAGATCAGGAAACTGAATAAGAATGTGAGGAAGATGAGGACAGACAGGAACATCTCTTACCTTCTGTGGGTTGAGAACTCTGATGACCTGTGTGACACTTCCCTGGTTGAGTGCTGGGACAATATTACTGCTAGGGGACAAGAGCTGCAGCTGGAATGTCTGAAGGAGAGGGACACAGAGCTTAAAAGTCTGCTTCGTAGGACATGCGCCTGCATACAGTGGGACAAGAAAGTATTTAGTCAGCCACCAATTGTGCAAGTTCTCCCACTTAAAAAGATGAGGCCTGTAATTTTCATCATAGTTGAAGTGTATCTATGAGACAAAATGAGAAAAAAAAAAAAAAAATCCAGAAAATCACATTGTAGGATTTTTAATGAATTTGTTTGCAAATTATGGTGGAAAATAAGTATTTGGTCAATAACAAAAGTTCCTCAATACTTTGTTATATACCGTAATTTCCAAACTATAAGCCGCTACTTTATTCCCACGCTTTGAACCTCGCGGTTTATACAATGATGTGGCTAATTTATGGATTTTTCCCGCTTTCACAAGATTCATGCCATCAAAAAACTGAGCACCGTCACATAATGTGACGTAAATCGAGCGCGCTCAAACTTACCATCATTCTGATTACAATAATTTTGTCACCCTCATCATGGCAAAGACACGGAGAAATGCATATGATGCAGCTTTCAAGTTGAAGGCAATCGATCTGGCTGTTGGAAAAGGAAATAAAGCTGCTGCACGGGAGCTTGGCCTTAATGAGTCGATGATAAGACATTGGAAACAGCAGCGTGAGGAACTGACTCAGTGCAAAAAGACAAAAGATTTCAGAGGGCCCAAAGTATTTGCAGCCACTCGACATCAGTGTAAATCGTGCATTTCAGGTGGTGCTCCGTGTTCAGTGGGAGGCTTGGATGACAAGTGGGGAGAAATCCTTCACTAAAATGGGCCACGTGCGAAGAGCAACTTATGGTCAAGTCTGCCAGTGGGTCCTGACAGCATGGAGCATTGTCAAAAAATCCACTATCATCAACGGGTTTCGAAAGGCTAGACTGCTGCGTGTTGAAGGGGCAGCATGAGCTCAGCAGGGAATTTGCCTCCGGATAAAAAAGTGACGAGAGCGACAATGAAAATTCTGAGGCTATTCAACTCCGACACCAAAGGAGATGACTTCAGTGGTTTCAGTGTACAGGAGGAGGAAGATAGTGACCAATGACTTTCTTGGTAGGCTACTGTTTAATTTTTGTTACAAGCCGTGTTTCGTTAAAGCCCATTTATTTTTGTTACAAGCCGTGTTTCGTTTAAAGGCTGTGTAAAGTTAATTTGTTTCAATGTACCGGTAGGCACCTGCGGCTTATAGACATGTGAACCTTATTTATGTACAAAATACATATTTTTTAATAATTCAGTGGGTGCGGTTTATATTCAGGTGCGCTTAATAGTCCAGAAATTACGGTACCCTTTGTTGTCAATGACAGAGGTCAAACGTTTTCTGTAAGTCTTCACAAGGTTTTCACACACTGTTTGCTGGTATTTTGGCCCATTTCTCCATGCAGATCTCCTCCAGAGCAGTGATGTTTTGGGGCTGTTGCTGGGCAACACAGACTTTCAACTCCCTCCAAAGAGTTTCTATGGGGTTGAGATCTGGAGACTGGCTAGGCCACTCCAGGACCTTGAAATGCTTCTTACGAAGCCACTCCGTTGCCCGGGCGGTGTGTTTGGGATCATTGTCATGCTGAAAGACCCAGCCACGTTTTATCTTCAATGCCCTTGCTGATGGTAGGCTTTGTTACTTTGGTCCCAGCTCTCTGCAGGTCATTCACTAGGTCCCCACGTGTGGTTCTGGGATTTTTGCTCACCGTTCTTGTGATCATTTTGACCCCACGGGGTGAGATCTCACGTGGAGCCCCAGCTCGAGGGAGATTATCAGTGGTCTTGTATGTCTTCCATTTCCTAATAATTGCTCCCACAGTTGATTTCTTCAAACCAAGCTGCTTACCTATTGCAGATTCAGTCTTCCCAGCCTGGTGCAGGTCTACAATTTTGTTTCTGGTGTCCTTTGACAGCTCTTTGGTCTTGGCCATAGTGGAGTTTGGAGTGTGACTGTTTGAGGTTGTGGACAGGTGTCTTTTATACTGATAACAAGTTCAAACAGGTGCCATTAATACAGGTAACAAGTGGAGGACAGAGGAGCCTCTTAAAAGAAGAAGTTACAGGTCTGTGAGAGCCAGAAATCTTGCTTGTTTGTGGGTGACCAAATACTTATTTTCCACCATAATTTGCAAATAAATTCATTAAAAATCATACAATGTGATTTTCTGGATTTTTCCCCCTCATTTTGTCTGTCATAGTTGAAGTGTACCTATGATGAAAATTACAGGCCTCTCATCTTTTTAAGTGGGAGAACTTGCACAATTGGTGGCTGACTAAATACTTTTTTTGCCCCACTGTATTCCCAACGTTCACTAAGCAGTACATTGCTACAGAGGTCAATCATAGAACCACACATATATTTTGTAATATTATATAGTTATACAAATGTGACTGACAAGTCATGGCTCACCTTTGGTACTGCAGCCTGGAAAACAAACTCTGTCATGTCAACCTCGGTGGCGTTGGTGGCGTGGATAGTGATGACTGCTATGTTCGGATTCGGGTTGGCCCTCTCAAAGGTGAACTCTATTTTCAGGCCATTCTTGCTATACGCTGTCATGGGGGGAATAGCTAAAGACAAGAACGCACAAGTCAATACAATTCAGAGTGAAAAAGTAGCACCAAACATAACCCCCCAAAAAACATTGTATGAACTTGTATACGGTTGCATTGTTTTGAAAGGGATACATAGGGACACAGAGTTCTCTACTTACATTTACATTTAAGTCATTTAGCAGACGCTCTTATCCAGAGCGACTTACAAATTGGTGAATTCACCTTCTGACATCAGTGGAACAGCCACTTTACAATAGTGCATCTAAATCATTTAAGGGGGGGTGAGAAGGATTGCTTTATCCTATCCTAGGTATTCCTTGAAGAGGTGGGGTTTCAGGTGTCTCCGGAAGGTGGTGATTGACTCCGCTGTCCTGGCGTCGTGAGGGAGTTTGTTCCACCATTGGGGGGCCAGAGCAGCGAACAGTTTTGACTGGGCTGAGCGGGAACTGTACTTCCTCAGTGGTAGGGAGGCGAGCAGGCCAGAGGTGGATGAACGCAGTGCCCTTGTTTGGGTGTAGGGCCTGATCAGAGCCTGGAGGTACTGCGGTGCCGTTCCCCTTGTAGCCCTCATCCTCCACATACAACACCCGTTCTGCCAGTCACATTCTATTAAAGGTCCCCAAAGTACACACATCCCTGGGTCACTCCTCTTTTCAGTTCGCTGCAGCTAGCGACTGGAAAGAGCTGCAACAAACACCCAAACTGGACAGTTTTATCTCAATCTCTTCATTCAAAGACTCAATCATGAACACTCGTACTGACAGTTGTGGCTGCTGTGTGTGACATATTGTTGTCTCTACCTTCTTGACCTTTGTGCTGTTGACTGTGCCCAATGTTTGTACCATGATTTGGGCTGCAACCATGTTGTGTTTCTACCATGTTGTTGTTATGCTGTGTTGCTACCATGCTGTGTTGTCATGTGATGCTGCCTTGCTATGTTGTTGTCTCTCTTGTTGTGATGTTTGTTTTGTCCTATGATTATATTGTAAATGTAATTTCTTTAAATCCCAGGCCCCCTCATCCCCACAGGAGGCCTTTTGCTTGGCCGTCATTGTAAATAAGAATATCTTCTTAACTGACTTGCCTAGTAAAATAATAAATCAAATAAAAAAATAAACATGGCGGGAGAGGGGTTTGGATCAAATGACAAATTTGAAAGCTTCCCTGATGAGCGCTAGCTCTCACCTGCTGAAGTATCATTAAACAGGGGCTGTGAGGAGAGGCCATCCAGGAGGAAGGGGGGCTGGGAGACAGGCACAGAGGGAGCAGGAGCGAGACCACCTAGGGAGGGGGGGGGAGACAACACAGGGGGTTCCAACAGGGTACAGGGAACCACACAGAGACATAACAGTGATACCACTGGTGATAGTTCACAAGACAAGTTGATTCCTGACCAAGTCAAGCAGGATGTGGAGTGACTAATGTGGTTTATTGATGAAGGAAGGTACAGGGCAGGTGACAGAGAGAATAGGTAAAAGAGAAAAGAAGAAACCAATCAAGTTCCCCTAACCAGGGACCACAGTTGGTCCACCTGTGCTTTGGGCTGGAGGGAAATAAAAGGAGAGAGAGCGACTGTGGTCCTACCAGACAGTGAGAGGTCCCCCAGTAGGTCGAGCAGCTCTCCGCCAGCCGAGGCAGGCTTGGTGGGCAGGGTGGTTTGGATCACAGGCACCACATCATTACCTCCCAGCAGGTCTAACAAGTCATTAGCCTGGAACAGAAGAGAAACTAAATCATAAAGCACATGTAGATTAAACCTGTAATAGAGAGAGGATTTGTATATTAAACCTGTAATAGAGAGAGGATTTGTATATTAAACCTGTAATAGAGAGAGGATTTGTATATTAAACCTGTAATAGAGAGAGGATTTGTATATTAAACCTGTAATAGAGAGAGGATTTGTATATTAAACCTGTAATAGAGAGAGGATTTGTATATTAAACCTGTAATAGAGAGAGGATTTGTATATTAAACCTGTAATAGAGAGAGGATTTGTATATTAAACCTGTAATAGAGAGAGGATTTGTATATTAAACCTGTAATAGAGAGAGGATTTGTATATTAAACCTGTAATAGAGAGAGGATTTGTATATTAAACCTGTAATAGAGAGAGGATTTGTATATTAAACCTGTAATAGAGAGAGGATTTGTATATTAAACCTGTAATAGAGAGAGGATTTGTATATTAAACCTGTAATAGAGAGAGGATTTGTATATTAAACCTGTAATAGAGAGAGGATTTGTATATTAAACCTGTAATAGAGAGAGGATTTGTATATTAAACCTGTAATAGAGAGGATTTGTATATTAAACCTGTAATAGAGAGAGGATTTGTATATTAAACCTGTAATAGAGAGAGGATTTGTATATTAAACCTGTAATAGAGAGAGGATTTGTATATTAAACCTGTAATAGAGAGAGGATTTGTATATTAAACCTGTAATAGAGAGAGGATTTGTATATTAAACCTGTAATAGAGAGAGGATTTGTATATTAAACCTGTAAGAGAGAGGATTTGGACAAAACATCAGTGCTCTGAATAACATCTCATTTACGCTTTGTTTTAAAACATGGTAAAATATTTATAACTCAAATAAGGAAAATGTAGACTACTTTATATTAATCTATAGATTGACATGCCCAGCACAGTTTAATCTTCCTACCAGCAGGGGTCCTTGTTTGACCAGTTTGTAAAAGCATTAGCAGACTTACTCTGCTTTGTGGACTTTCACCACATGAATAGAAATCAAAAAACTTAAAGAATGTGTGTGAGTGTACGTGTATACGTGCATTTTAAAGAACTTAAGGGCTCAATTCAATCCGTATCGCTGAAGAGCTGCGCTACAGAGCAATCTACATAAATGTTCCCACATCAGCAAAGACCGCATTCACGGTAAAAGCTGCTACATATGTCAGCTCAAACAGGAATTACCTTTACATTTAATTTGCGTATAACGCTGAACTTCAGTGATACGGATTGAATGAGATGTTGCTCCACTGATTCAGCTACACATCTTCTGTGACAGAAAACCTCCCAGCAATGGTTTGTACAGATATGTCATGTGACCTTGCCCTCACCTGGTTGGTTGGCTGGGTGACTAGGGGCAGGTGTTTTGTGTCAGGCACCGAGGGCTCAGTCTCCCCATTGGTCTGCATGATCTCTGTAGGGCCATTGGAGGCCGTTTTCTCCATGATGGGCATTCGCTCCAGTAAGGCAGGCCTTTAGAGAGGAAGACAATGAGATGGGGGGGGAGAGAAGGAATAGGTACATTTCCTTGACTTAATGGTAACTAAACAAGGGGAAGTACCAATAATTTCTACAGAAAAGTGCTTGTAATTAATGGGATTACATTTTGGAGCATACTCACCTCATGTGATCATATTTCTTGAAAAGTGCATTGTACTCCACAGCTCTCTGTTGCAGTTCCACGTCGATGCTGCTGCCGTATATTGACACCACCTTCTTGATTCGGCTGGAGATTTTAAGACAAAAATGTTAACCTTGAGTGTCCGTCCTTCCATTCATTTCAGAGCTAAGGAGGGGAACAAAATCATCATAACCTGTTGGATATTCTCTCTGCTCAACACAGATGGACTTACTTGACACTGCTGAAGCGAGTAGACAGCTTCATGATGGCAGTGAGGGAGTAACCACGGGTTACAGGGGTGGACAAGTTGGACACAAGAAGACCTTCCAAAACATCCAGGACTTCATCCTCTGTCACCTGTTGCAAACAAAAGGGGATAAAATATATACACTTCAACTTGAGGTTGGCAGTGCACATAGATGTGTTGTGTGTAACGTTCTAGATTAAATAGTTGAGGTGATTGAGTGCTTCAGGAGGTCTACCTGGATAGGCTCCTCCTCCTCACACTGTCCAGATACCAGCAGGTCTCCATACTCCCCTATACACCAGGATGACACCTGGACCAGCGGTTGCTATGGGAGACAAACACTTATACTTCAGAAAGATCAGATTCACTGTAACCAGTCCTCCTCAGAGAGGAAGGGAAACATCCGCACACTGTTTGCTACTTCCAAAAGTGATCCAACAACATTTCAATCAACATATTCATTGTCAGGTTCCTGTTATTTGTCTGGTTACTGGGCTGTGTTTTCCTCTTATCATCGTGTGTGTGATCAGAGATGCCTCGGACCTGTGAGATGTCATCCAGCAGGGCTTTGTAGAGTCTCTGCACCGTGTAGGCATGCATCTCCACACTGTTGGTGATGAGCTGGATGAGGTTGGGGACAGAGTCGTCTCGGACATAGCTCCCCGCCTGGACACAAAAAGGTGTTGTTAAAAATAAAAACATCTCAAAATGGACAATGAGGCAAATGATAATTTTGTATAGGGTCAGCGACAAAAACAATTTCAAGCCTAGACACCAAGTGTCTAAGATGGTAAAAAGCAGCTGTTGTCAGACATGATGAGATCATCATTTGCAGTTCAGTCGATGGATCACTCAAGGATTCGTCACTCAACAGTCAAGCATAATTATTTATTTTACCATCATCTGTGCAGAGAAAAGTATTTGATGAAATTATACATATACCGTTGTCAGGACTCTCATGATGGTGTCAATGTGCCATCTTTTTGAAGGCGCATACCTGTGAATCAGAACACGCATCAGTCACCTCTGCATTACACTGAGCGGAGGATCATATAACCATGAACTGAAAAAAGTTGGCCTGAGGTTGATGCTGTCAGAAAATATATGGTATCAACAATGTCATGCTCTGACGATGGATCACTCATTTTTTCATCACACAGCATGTTAGTAAGTAAGCCACACACACATTAACCGGAGGATGCAGAAACAATCGTTAATCATTGGAGGTGCTTGAGGCCACTGGCTGTAATTATTCTCTAAGCCTACATTCCTAATGCAAGGAAACTGAGGCATTCAGTCAGGATCTGTGTGAACAGCCCACATGCAAAAATGACTGCTGCCATGGCCTCTCATGCAATTACTACTAATCCTTCTATTACTTCTCGAACCACGACTACAACTGCTGAGCAACGGCCAATACAAACAGAATGAGGTGGTAAAGACCTACAAGCCACGGGATAATGTTGAGAACGGTTTCACATGGTCCTTCTGATTGGCAAAGACTGATCTCTACGGATCTTCCAGCTCTAACTGGACCACACCCGAGCCTTACTTCTCTGCAGCCAGGAAGACTCCGGACGCACAGTCCGCTTTGAATTCTGGGTCACAGGAGTCCAGGAAGTAGAGCAGCTCCTTCATCATGCCTCGGATGTTGTTCCCATTCACCAGGGCGAAGCTCAGCTCCATCGCACGTCTAGGGAGGAAAATGGGATGACGATAAGACAAGGAAATCTCTACATCTTCTGACCCTTACTTTGTGCAGAAATGTATGTACAGTCACTAACAGTGTGTTATGTACTAATGTCTATACTGTACGTCACTCATGTTCTCCTCATTTGGGTGTAGGTCTCACCTCTTGATGGACACATCCAGGTCTTTTAGACAGTCCACAATGGTGCTCCGATGCCTCTGCACTGCATTGTGGTCCGTCTGTACAGTCTTCAGTAGGGACGTCAGTGCCACATATCTTGAGGGTGGACAAAATGACACCATAAAAAAGTGTTAGATTACCTGGGACTTTGATGACCTATGTTCAGATCATTCAATTAATTAGTTCTCCAAGTGTTACTTACCTAATATTTTTGTCATTGTTGAGAAGGAAGCGCCCCAGTATGTTGATAGCCAACACCCTCAATCCACTTTCTGACTTGATGTCCATTATGGTCAGTACTGTCTCATAGAGGATTGCATTCCCTACATTTTTACTTGTCTCGGTGTTGGTTGCCACCTACAAGGGCGAAGAAACCATTAGTCTGATTGTACAAGGTCATATCTCTAGGGGTAGTAAGCCTAGAGTACTATTGATTAACCTATATTCTCACCTGTGCAAGAATGTCATTCATTGCTTCACTTGAGTCATCATCACTCCTGCCCAGAATTCGCAATAGTCTCAATATCCGCACCTGCAATGAGGTCAAGGGGCATCACCGACTGGCCTAGCCGAGTTTGTTACAGAAGATCAAATGATTGGAACAAAAACACAAGGTTAAAGGTCTTACCTGCAGGAAGGGGTCACTGATGCCAGACACGTCATGCTCAGGAGAGTAACCAGACATGATCAGGTTCTTCAGGATTCTCACCAGCTGTGGAACCAACTACAAAAGACCAACAGGAGAGGAGGGGTACCATCAAGGGTCAAGGTCTTTATTTCTAAGGAATCGGTGTCCAACCGTGTTACTGAAATAACTTGACAAAGTATTTTGTAGAATGTGCAGTTATTCTTTACAGTCTCTTGATTTAATCGTCAATGTAACTTACATGTCTGGGTTATGGTAATCAAGACAGCATTGATTGTATGAAAACATTCAGTTAGGATGTTGGGTTTTAAAAAGCTAATCGAATTGTGATGTCACATTCAATCACATCTGGATGAAATTTAACCCGAATCATAATTATCACCAGGAATGCTAGGCAAGAATATTCATAGACAATTTGCACCAATGCGAATATATGTTTCTGAAATATATATTTGTACGCATACAGACACATACCCCCCTTTTAACAGACATAAAACCATCAGTGTCTAGTGAAAACACCTGAGGTCATTAATTGAAAACAGACCCATCATGTTGTTTTCAACATACGGTGATCAAATGAGTTACACATTAGGTTGATGATGGCACATTGACAATAGTGAGAGATGTCTAAGAAACATTTTTAAAATCCTGTCATGATATCAAGAGAGAACACCCACGTATAACCGCTGTAAAAGTCTAAATCAAAATGACAAAAAGGAACTTTACGGAACACAGGTTTGATTACATCTACAGTGACCGTGTGATTACTAGTTACAGCATGCACCAGCTATGAAACCAGAATGTACTCTTACCTTCTCATTCTAACACAATGCAGGAATTGTAACAGACAAATGACAGAAAAAATATGAGGTAGATGTTAGGGAAGATTCACTTTTAGAGAGCTCAAAGTCATGTTCTGATCATGAACATGAAGGGTGGGAGACTGGCTCAAGGTTGTTATGGCTGAGGGAAAGAGGTACAGAGCCACTAAGAGATACAGCGAGGACAAAAGCGAGGCAAGGAGATACGACTGAGACATAGGCCTACTATGAATGTAGAACAAACCTTAAGGGAAAATGTAATCCAAGGATTCAAGAGGCAAAATATATGTTTGAAGTATATCCAAAACAGTCATAGTGAAAGGAAAATGAGTACTAAGAGAGAATGAAATGTAGAGTGAGCTTAGGAAAAATGCTTAATTAACTCCCTAAAGATTTGATGACGTGTTACGCTGTTACCCAAAAACTCTTGATAGCAGTAATTTCACTAATTAGATTGTGGCTAGCCATACCTTTCTGAAGTGTAAGAGCATGTCAGGACTTCTTTCACACATTTCAGTGAGGAGGACAACAGAAGTGTGGAGAACACCTTAAGGAGACAAAAAGAAACGAGTTGTTTGAAAAAAGGTCAACAAACAGCATCCCTGAAGGATAGTAGAAGCTCACAAAATGTGCACAAATTTCCTTGCCAATTCCCTGGGAGTCAATGTTTTAGCAACGTCACAGCATTGTTACTAAAATAAGTCTATGGGGAACATAGTCTATGGGGAAGCTGTTTGCTGGTTCCGTTATGGTGGTTTATAATCTGTATTCTCACTCTTAGTAAGTGTCAGTTTAACGTCATTAAGCCCAAAATTTAGCAATACAAAGACAACTACAGGTATGTATCTAGCATCAACTTACCCTCCCCAAATCCTTACCTTGACCATTGAGGGGAAAAACACAAAACTGAACTTAGTTTTCTATGGGCAACTTCATCTATCAAACTCATCTAGAAACATATTCGTAGCAATAACATTGGTTATAAAAAGAGCAGCACTTTAGAAAGCTGTCAGAACATCAGCCATTGTACTATGACAACCATCAGTGTCTAGTGAAAACACCTGAGGTGATCAATTGAAAACTGAAAGACGCAGCAGCTCCACAGCTCATCAGGAAACGGTCATTAATCCAGCTCTGTTCACTGAAGGACATTTCAACTGTATAGAGGGCACCAGTCCAATTTTCCCTTTGAAGGACACAGCATCTCCATTTTATCTGTGAGTGACCAAACCCAATGCTCTCTGTGCAGGACATAGTTGCCCCCAGCCCCATGTTGTCTCACCGTGGTTCTTCTCGCTCAGCAGGTTTTTTGTGGCTGGGAGGAACATCTCCATCAACTCTGGGACTTTCCTGATGACGTGGACTGCACACAACGCCGCCTGGGGAAAAAAACTCATGTTTTCCAAAGTGCTCAACTATGACATGCTAACACAGACCTGCCAACCTTAAATTATTTTTATGAGGCAACACCCACACTGCTCAAATCATAAGAAAATGCACTTTTTGTTGTTGTTGTGCCTAACAACAATTTTGGCAGAAGACAGTCTCAGTAGGAATGTCAGGCTATAGACTTATGGGTACTTGGCTGCTCTTCAGTATCTAACCAGAAATGTGTTTACATTGCTGGGGGAATCAGGAAGTTGGAGCATTTTTGAAAAACCTTTAACTGCCATTTCCTGAACAAAAATATAAAATGCAACATATAAAGTGCTGGTCCCATGATCTGAAATTTTAAAAATGTTCCATACGCACAAAAAGCTTTTTTCTCTCAAATGTTCTGCACAAATTTGTTTACATCCCTGTTAGTGAGCATTTCTCCTTTGTCAATGTAATCCATCCACCTGACAGGTGAAGCATATCAAGAAGCGGATTAAACAGCACGATCATTACACAGGTGCACCTTGTGCTGGGTACAATGAAAGGCCACTAAAATGTGCAGTTGTGTCACAACACAATGCCACAGATGTCTCAAGTTGAAGGCGCATGCAATTGGCATGCTGATTGCAGGAATGTCTACCAGAGCTGTTGCCAGAGAATTTTATATTAATTTCTCTACCATAAGCCACCTCCGTCGTTGTAGAGAATTTGGCAGTACATCCAACCAGCCTCACAACCACAGACCAAGTGTAACCATAACACCTCCACATCCGGCTTCTTCAACTGCGGGATCGTCTGAAACCAGTCACTCGGACAGCTGATGAAACTGAGGAGTATTTCTGTCTGTGATAAAGCTCTTTTGTGGGGAAAAACATATTCTAATTGGCTGGGCCTAGCTCCCTAGTGGGTGGGCCTATGCCCTCCCATGGCTGAGCCCCTGCCCAGCCATGTGAAATCCATTGATTACACAGAAGTCTCCTAAATCAAATTTGAGGTGGTCTCAATGACACATTTTCTAGGTTACATTTAGGGTTTTTTGATTATTCTAATTAATAGGTGTCTTTATGTGGATAGTCTAGTAAAAATGTAAACTGTCTCCTTAAATTTTGTTTGGGGAGAACATTTAGAAAAATAGAATAATTAAATTACTGGATGTAATGTAGTGGTCTAGCTTACTGGAGGCTATTTGCAATATTAAACAACTGAACAAGGTCTATATCAGTTTGTTTCAGATCTCCATCCTTGACCTCATCCATCAAGGTCTGACTACTAGGCTACCATCAATCAACATGCCTTGTCATTGGTGAACTGATTACTATCACAACATTATCTACTGTTGACATACAGCTGGATCAAGAGGCCAGATAAACAACTGATTAAATCAACATAGGCCTACTAAATCTTAACACAGTCTAATATAACTTTCTGTGAAGGACTGTATTAGCAGAACAGCTCTCTCTGCCATGTCTGTTGACTAAACACTGTAGCTAACTACATTTGTCTTAATGTAGAAGGAGCTAACTACAAAATAGTGTTTGTGTGCTTGACTAACACATATACATTTTCCAAAGTTGTCCGTCGAATAGTTGGTTCTCCATTTTCCCTACCCTTTGTCGTCACACATCAGCGGTATCAACGGACAAAGTGGAGAGCTGCCTTTCAGCTCGAGGGAGGAAAATAGTAGACTACTACGACTATGGGGGGCGGGCCAGAGTGGAGAGCTTGAGATTTTTTCTCCTCGCCCAAGTCCTGATTGGCTCAGCTCCAACTTCAGGCGATTGTACCAATAGAAGCGTATTTTGGGGTACTTTTTCGTACCAGCATACTTTGACCTCAAATTGTGTGCATGTTATGTAAAACGAGTGCAGGTTGGCAGGTCTGCTCACAAACTTTAAACTGATCACCTGACGAACACTTCTTTGTAAAGAGTGGATGTGGACTAGATGAGAATGAGGTACCTTTTTCCTCAGGTAGGAGTTGGAGGTTTTGAGCAGCTTCTCCACCTCTCCAGCCAGGTCTCGACACATCTCCGAGGAGCCCATGCAGCCCAGGGTGCACAAGGCCAGGCCCTGGACATACTGTGTGCTGTGATTCAGATCACTGAGGAAGGACAGGGGGAAGAATGAGTGGACAGCAGATAATAATAACTTTATTTATATAGTGTATAAAGTAAGTGCTTCACATCATAAAATAAAAGTACTCGCAAAGAAATAAAGACAGGAGGAAGGAGAATGAAAAAAGAACCAATTAAAATCATACACTTTTATAAAGATGCTTTTAATGTGTCTTTAAAAAGGGATTTAAAAACAGGCACTGAATCTTCAAGCCTGATCTCTGGCAGTCAATTCCAAAGTCTAAGAGTCTTAATGGCAAATGCCTTTTGTTTTCAACCTAGACTTTGGAATGTGTCTGTATCCCCGTTCATAGGGAGATAATAGATCAGAAATATAGGATGGCACTGGTATGTAGAAGAGAAAGAGGAAAGACGTAGAGAAAAAAATATAAGGAAGAGGAAGAGCTGGGTAAAACGGAAGACGAAGGATAGAGCAGGGTTTACAGGAAAGGAGAAAAATGTGCACGAGAGCAAGAGATTGAGAAAAAGGTGCAACAGCTGGTCCAGCAGGTTATGGGGCTGTTTCCATATCCAACATCAGAAGCACACGCTGCTGGCAAAGGCACCACTCATGAGTAACATTTCTGGCAGTAACAGAACACTGGTGTTGGTGCACATCACCACCTCCTGCAGCACAGCTCTTATCTCTACTCCCACACTACAAATAAGCAGCTGTTCCTGTCAGGATAGTGTGTTTGAGCCAATGCGGTTCTGGCCTGCCTTACTTCTTGATGCAGTTTGTCATTAGTAGATGGACGTCCTGCCTCTCGTCCAACAGTAGCATGGCTCCCAAGTACCCTATCCGTTTGTCAGTGAACTTCTGGGACGCAATCAACTTCAGGCACTCCAGCTGGAAAACAAAACTTATCAAATCAAATTCTATTTGAAACATGTGCCGAATAGAACAGGTAGACCTTACAGTGAAATGCTTAGTTACAAGCCCTTAACCAACAATGCGTTAAAAAATATACAAAATGTTAAGTAAAAAAAAATTGAAAATAAAAGTAACAATAATTAAAATAGCAGCAGTAAAATAACAAGCGAGGCTATATACAGGGGGCACCGGTTAGTCAAGGTAATATGTACATGTAGGTAGAGTTAAAGTGACTCTGCAGGAGATAATAAACAGAGTAGCAGCAGCGTAAAAGAGGGGTCTGGGTAGCCCTTTGATTAGCTGTTCAGGAGTCCTATGGCTTGGAGGAAGAAGCTGTTAAGAAGCCTTTTGGAACACGACTGGGTGCTCCGGGTACCGCTTGCCGTGAGGTAGCAGAAAGAACAGTCTATAACTGGGGTAGCTGGAGTCCTTGACAATTTTAGGGCCTTCCTCTGACACCGCCTGATATAGGGGTCCTGGATGGCAGGAAGCTTGGTCCCGGTGATGTACTGGGCTGTATGTACTACCCTCTGTAGTGCCTTGCGGTCGGAGGCCGAGCAGTTGCCATACCAGGCAGTGATGCAACCAGTCAGGATGCTCTCGATGGTGCAGCTGTAGAACCTTTTGAGGATCTGAGGACCCATGCCAAATCGTTTCAGTCTCCTGAGGGGGAATAGGCTTTACCGTGCCCTCTTCACGGCTGTCTTAGTGTGTTTGGACCATGATAGTTTGTTGTTGATGTGGAAACCAAAGAACTTGAAACTCTCAACCTGCTCCACTACAGCCCCGTCGATGAGAAAGGGGGCGTGCTTGGTCCTCCTTTACCTGTAGTTCACAATTTGTCTTGATCATGTTGAGGGAGAGGTTGTTGTCCTGGCACCACACAACCAGGTCTCTGACCTCCTCCCTATAGGCCGTCTCATCGTTGTCGGTGATCAGGCCTACCACTGTTGTGTCATTGGAAAACTTGATGATGGTGTTGGAGTCATGCCTGGCCATGCAGTCATGAGTGAACAGGGAGCACAGGAAGGGATTGAGCATGCACCCCCGAAGTTGAGGATCAGCGTGGCGGATGTGTTGTTCCCTACCCTTACCACCTGGGGCAGCCCGTCAGAAAGTCCAGGATCCAGTTGCAGAGGGAGACGTTTAGTCCCAGAGTTCTTAGCTTAGTGATGAGCTTTGAGGGCACTATGGTGTTGAACGCTGAGCTGTAGTCACCTGTTCACAAAACTGCGCTCTTCGGCGAGAGACACATTCACTGCCAGAAACAACAAGACATTCACAGTTGTAGGTTAATAAATTAAGAACAGTGTTATTTTTAAACATACCTGCCCAAAGTGCGCTGGGTAGCCCAGCATGTGCATGTAGAGTAGCTTAGCCACATTTCTACAGCGGTAAGTGTTGTCTTCCTCTCTGAAGGACGAGCGTATAGCAGCACACTCTTTCTGGATCATCTCACGCTCCTCTGCCTGGGTCCGAGCCGTCCGGATGGTCCGGATCAGCTCCCGCAGTCTGATCGGCGCTGGCATCCTCTGGAAAACACAGAGAAACTAAACATTTGGCACAGGTGGCCTTACTGCAAAGTCATATTCTAATCTGACAGCCGGTAGGTGAAAATAGGTCTACGTCATTATGAAAGTATGGGGGGGGGGTGACAATGATATGAGTAACTTTTTGTTTCTCCAACATTTGTATTGCTTAAGGCGTTAATACAGACATAAAGAGGACAAATCCATTAAGACGAATGAAAGAAAAATGCTTGGGGTGATGGTGGGTCCACAGAGTGTCTGTCTGTATGCATTTCTGAGTTAAAGTGCATGTAGCTGGGGGCTAGTAAACTCACCTGACCACCAACTTCTGTCGAGCTCATTATGGTTATCATTAGGAAGCCAAGGGTACTCATTCATTCTATAAGATAAATGCATACTCCTGTAATGGTATTTTTTGGTAGCCCATGTGATGAAAAATATTTGAATAGCAAATTAGCATTGTTCTGTGAGTACAGCCTCAAATGTGACAAGTAAATGGAGAATGCCTTGCTCAGAAGCTTGTGAAGAGAGCACTAAGGTTTCAAACCAGTGGAGGGTGATTAAATATTGAAGGGGCACATGCTTGGAGGCGAGATTACATTCTCCAGTATTACCATGCAGCCACACAGAGGAATAATAACAGGAGCACAATGCCCCAGTTCTAAAACATCAGCCAGGTACAGACCTAGCAAACACAAGAGAACTCACAGTACCGTGCCTCTACGATGTTACTAATGTACTCCCATTCTAACAAGAACGCTGCTCCATGAGAGGATGCATTCAGAATTAAATGATTAGACAAGCATATAATCTCTCACCCCATTAATGATGTGTCTGACTCAGAGATAGAGGGATTTGATTTGTTTTTATAGGTAGGCAGCAAGATGATAATGACAAATACACTGTACTACTTCCTATTTGATAAGTAGACTTCCTGTGTGGTATAACATTCACCACAGCCTGTGGTCTCAGAGGCCAGCAAGGTACAGCAGGTTGACCACCTAGTCTATATGTGCACACAACTACCACAATCCAGTGGCCTCTGGTCAAGAAGAGGAAGCCTGCATGTTGGAGCTATACACTAGCTGACAAAAAAAATAAAATAATAAAAAAATAATAATAATAATATTTCGGTCTCATGCCCATTTCAGAGGATCAAATATACAAACAAGTAAATGAGACCTTGACTAAGTCAAGAGTACAGTATGAAGACAGGTTAAAACTGCTTCTCCTCGATCACACTTGTAGGCGATGTCATGGAAAATTTGGCTAGCTAAACTCATGTGCAGAAACACGTCATTGGGTCTTAACGGTCATCTCGCACCGAATTGCACATGTGCAGGCCATCAAATCGAAGGCACCCCTTCGATATAAAGTAGTTTTTGAAGAAAATGTGTCAGTTTGTCACTTTCACGAAGTTGAAGTAATAACATGTTCAACTAATTAGGACATTTTCTATAATCTAGGATGCCTTTCGACTTCAAGAAAATTAACAACCAAGGAACAATTTCACTTCCCTCATTGAATTCTCAAACCACGGCCTGGTCTGTTTGTTCCGTTATGCAAGCATTCCCGAAGTCTCACGGTGTTGCGCCTCTGGGTTTGGAAACTCTGCGTTAAAACCCTGCAGGAATTCGTTGGGTAAATGGTGCATGAACACTGAGCTGCATCACAATCCTTCATGAACTGTCTGCTCTTGAGGATGAGCCCAGCGGTGGTGTGAGAGCAATCCGGAAACACAGAGGAAGGATTGCTCTCTTGGCAGTTAAGAGATAGTGTGACAAAATTGCTCAATAGGCTTTAAGCTTTAAAGATTCAGTAGAGAAAGAAGTAACAAACTGGCACAATGAGAGCCATGGATATGCGGTCTCCCTTGAGAGGGGAAACTACAAATGTGTAATAACTACACATGAAATACAGATGCCAAGTCATATGAAGTGACTCGTACGACAAAAGGCCAACAGATCTCGGCATTCCAAAGGCACGTTGTCATTGGGTGTGCTAAACAAACTCTACTTCCTGCTTTCAGATACCCCTATAGCAATGACACGTTTGACTTTCAACACCTGAGTTGAAGCAATTAACACTGCGGCCTATCCTTTAGTGTAGTACATTCAGAAAGTGTACACTTCCAGTACTACAGCCAGACACAGCAGAGTGACAGAAGATGTAAGAGAAACCCTGGGCAGGCTGGAGTGGGCAGAACAAGGTCAAGGGCCTGGCACCAGCAGTGGGTCTGGAGGAGGCCTTGTTTATTGCAGTGAAGGGCCTGGTGAGAGGGGTGTGTGTTAATGCACCACTGCCACAACAGGGGATCCATCACGCGACTATGCCAGGAACAAACAGGGAAAGTTATTACTGCTGGCTCCTGCATGCAGAGAAGAGGTGTTTTATGGCTTCCCATCTCAAAAGAAGCATGGCTCTTATCTGTTAGCATGGATAATGTAATGAAGCAGTTACAGCAAGAGGGATGACAGTAATTAGTTGCTGAACAAAGCCATTTTCTGCATCTAGCTGCCTCAGAGCTGACGCTGTTAGTGAAAAAAGAATGCACAGAGCAGAGGCCTTAAAACTAGGGAAAATATAAAGGCTGTACACACAAAAAGGTTCAACAGATTACAGACAATCCAATAATAACACCAGTTATGTTATCACATCAAATACTTTTTCCAATACCAGGGTATACAGTATTACCGGAAGTGCACACAAATGGTGCTATATTTTTTTTAGGCAACATGGATCTTAATCCAGGAGGGAATTGATTGTCTCTGCTGTAACCAACAAGCATTATCTTGACATTACCCTGAGCTGGATATAACTTAAATTTGGCACATCTTAGATAATTAACTTACACTCATCGGCAGGTTTATCTAATAAACACCAATCCAGAAAAGCCTGAATTCTTTGGTGTATTCTACAAGGTGTCAAAAGTTCCACAGGAATGTGGATGCTAATGCGATGGTGCTAGACACAGCAGAGTGACAGGCGAAAACGATGGCATCACGCAGATGCTGCAGATGGACGACGGTCCAGTCATGCTGCGTACAGCCCGTTCCATCTCATCCCAAACATGCTCTATTGGGTTGAGGTCTGGGGACTGTGCAGGCCACTCAAGTAAACTAAACTTGCAGTCATGTTCCATGCAATGTTTTTCCAGTCATCAATTGTCCAGTGTTGGTGATAGTTTGCCCACTGGATCCACTTCTTGTTTTTAGCGTATAGCAGTGGAACACGCTGTAGTCGTCTGCTGATATTGCCCATCCGTGACGAGGATCAACCAGTTGTGCTTTCTGAGATGCCGTTCTGAACACCACGATTGTACTGCGCTGCTATTTGTCTGTTTGTGGCCTGCCTGAGCCTGCATGATTCTTGCCATTCTCCTTTGACCTCTCTCATCAACAAAACTGGCGCTGACTGGATGGTTTTTTGTTTGTCACACCATTCTCGGAAAACCCTTGACACTGCCTTGCGTGAAAAGCCCAGGAGGGCAGCTGTTTCTGAGATACTGGATCGGGCGCGCCTTGCACCGACGATCACACAACGCTCAAGTCACTCGATTTGCCCATTCTAACGTTTTATCGAACAGTAACTGAATGCCTCGATGCCTGCTTTATATAGGAAGCCACGACTCACTGTCTGTAGGATCGATCCATTTCTGGGAACAGGGTGGGGTACCTAATAAACTGGCAGGTGAGCGTATAGTTTTCCATGTATTGAAGCATGCATCCATGCAGCCCCTGAGAAAAATGTCAGGTCGAGTTAGCAGCACCATGGAGTAAGGCTGGGCGACCAAATTCATTTGCATGCATGTTTTTGTGCGATATTCCAAATGCCTTTATCACAAGAATCAAGTTCTTATATATTATTAATTTTTATGAGCGTTTGTCCGCTTGTACTCATGTCTTTTTGGTCTCGGCTGTTTCCATCCTTCTCTGCTGTGTGCAATGACTATAGACTGTATGCACCTTCCCATTCACTCTCTCACACACACACCAAATATTAGAGATCACTTCTTCCTCTGATAAGCGGTTTCAATTCGAGGTTTGGTCCAACAGAATTGGTCAATTCCCCATTAACGATACACTTTGTAATTGCGCGCAGAGCAGACACTAAAATGGGAGTAGCCATTATCATTGATTCTGGAAAATGAACACTCAATTTGTCACGCGCAGCATGGCTGTACCGCTTGCAGCAATTTTGCAGAACGTCATACTAGCAGTCTAGTATGCGTTTTATAAATGTGCAATAAACACAATTATATAAAGAATTGGCAAACTCATTCTCATTGAGAAAAAACAACAGTTGATTAACATCTGAACAAAGTGGACAGGCTAGCAAACTGTCCAAACAGCTAGAGATGGACAGAAGGGTGTGTTCATAACAATTCAACTGTCCTACCTTGTTAACTAGCAAATAGATCCAATCTGGCTAAACTTCAAATAGAAATTAGCTGGCACATGAGCTTGCGCTTGAGAGATTGTTAATGTTCTATAATGCTTGCTACAAGAAGTGTCATTATTAGTGATGTGCATTATAATTGGTTCAAGTTCAATTTGTAAAAGAATAATAAGAAAGGTCATTTTCATAGACTTGAAAGCCAGTTTAGTGATTATTGCAAAAAAGCAGGTTAAACTACTGTTACAAAATAATTTGTGGGTCTTGTGATTGGAAGGCTTAAAATTTAGCCTAGGTAACTTCACAAGCCCTCAATTCATTAGATTATTGCTGACTGTTTGACCTTAAATTGTATAGCAAAGCTTATTTAGATAATACGTTTTTTTTTTTGTATTATTTTTTAAATGGAGACACACACACACACACACACACACACACACACAAGCATGTGGACACCCCTTAAAATAGCAGAATCCTCTAATTTGAAGCACATGTTGCTGACAGGTGTATAAAATCAAGCACACAGCCTGCACTCTCCTAGACAAACATTGCCAGTAGAATGGCTTGTACTGAAAGCTCAGTGACTTTCAACATGGCAACATCATAAGCTGCCACCTTTCCAACAAGTCAGTTTGTAAAATGTTCTGCCCTGCAAGACTGCTCCAGTCAACTGTAAGTGCTGTTATTGTGAAGTGGAAATGTCTAGGAGCATCAACGGCTCAGCCGCAAAGTGGTAGGCCACACAAGCTCACAGAATGAGACCACACGTATCACATAAAACTCATCTGTCCTCAGTTGCAACACTCACTATCGAGTTCCAAATTGCCACTGGAAGCAACGTCAGCACAATAACTGTTCATCGGGAGCTTCATGAAGTGGGTTTCCATGGCCGAGCAGCCGCACACAAGGCTAAGATCACCATGCGCAATGGTTTCATAATTGGAAATCGGCATTTTTGGACGCCGATTACATTGCAATCCACGAGAAGACTGCGTGGCAGGCAGACCACCTGTTACGCTAGTGCAGGTAGCGAGGAGCCATGGTAAGTTGCTAGCGAGCATTAAACTTCATATATATATATATATATATATATATATATATATATAATATCTTTCTTAAAATATTCACTAGTTAACTACACGTGGTTGATAATATTGCTAGGTTAACTAGCTTGTCCTGCGTTGCATATAATCAATGCAGTGCCTGAAATTGTGTCACTTCTCTTGCGTTCAGTGTAAGCAGAGTCAGGGTATATGCAGCAGTTTGGGGTCGCCTGGCTCGTTGCGAACTGTGTGAAGACTATTTCTTCCTAACAAAACCATAATTAATTTGCCAGAATTTTACATAATTATGACATAACATTGACGGTTGTGCAATGTAACAGCAATATTTAGACTTAGGGTTGCCACCCGTTCGATAAATTACGGAACGGTTCCGAATATCACTGAATGAATAAACATTTTGTTTTCAAAATGATAATTTCCAGATTTGACCATATTAATGACCAAAGGCTTGTATTTCTGTGTTTATTATAATTAAGAGTCTGATTTGATGTAGCAGTCTGACTGAGCGGTGGTAGGCAGCAGCAGGCTTGTAAACATGAATTCAAACAGCACATTCCTGCATTTGCCAGCAGCTCTTCACAATACATGAAGCACAGTGCTGTTTATGACTTCAAGCCTATCAACACCCGAGATTAGGCTGGTAATACTAAAGTGCCTACAAGGACATTCAATAGTCAAAGGATTATGAAATACAAATGGTAGAGAGAGAGAAATAGTCCTATAATAACTACAATCTTAAACTTCTTATTTGGAACCACCAGCTTTCATATGTTCTCATGTTCTGAGCAAGGAACTTAAACGTTAGCTTTCTTACATGGCACATATTGCACTTTTACTTTCTTCTCCAACACTGTGTTTTTGCATTATTTACACCAAATTACTTATTTGAGCCTAAGTAGATTTTATGTATTAAGTTAAAATAAGTGTTCATTGTTCATTCAGTATTGTTGGAATTGTCATTATATAAATATATAATTACAAGTAATTCACACCCTATAGTCCAGCAATCTGTTTAAATGCATGAATCATGACACACATTCAACACCTAGGCTTAATGACTCGAGCAAAACAAATGCTTATATTTCCTGTGATTGACATCTGACAAGTAACCAAAGCCCCAATCAGCCTCTGTGCTCATAAGTGTGCGCACACAACAGATATGGAACATCCAGTCTGCTAGACTAACAAAGATTGAGGAAATGTTGGTTCTACTACAACATTGCAATAGCTTTTATAGGCACACATTATTTTATTAATTACAACATGAAAGACATTACTTTTTCTTTATTATGTCCACAAAAGCTGGCACAAAAGATGTGTTTGGTCTCAACAGAGAGGACGGGTTGAGCACAATAGATGGATTAGGAAGACCATATGTGGAGAAGGTTTGCACTTGCTGAACTGTTGGGCAGCTACCACCAAAGAAGCACTCAACAACATTCGCTTTGCTCAGCCTTACTTACTCTCCCAGGACAAAAACAGTACTGTTCAGCTGTATGGCCACGCTACAGATTTTAGTCCCGCTATATTTCACAGGAGCTTGGACAGCCAACACTGTGTCATTTGGTCAAGCCAAGTGACGCAAACATTGCTGTCAAATGGAATGACTGACGTGAGGCATTATCCTGATCAATTAGAGGGGTAGGATCTCAAACACCCCCAGTTGAATTAGGCCCTTGTCCTCCACATGCATACTGATGCATTTGATCATGCTATTTAAGACTGCTTTGGGAACAAATTGGGCATAAAGGAAGAAATAATAATGATACAGTGATTGTTATCAACACCCTCATATAGCCACAAAAGGGATCATATCTGACACCTGCTGTGGCAGATTTCCTGAACGAATGGAATTGCCCATTCCTCTCCTGAGACTCTAGAAGATATACAAGCCTGCTGAGCCTAGCAACCAGTGGTAAGAGAAAACAACCTCAACACATGGTTGAGTCCACTGGGGACATAGGCTACTAAATTTCCATTGTCCAGACTCAACGCACACCATCAATGAAGCTCTTTCCAATTGAGAACCCCGACACTATACAATAATACAGCAACTGTATAGGAGTATGTGCCACAATTGACTTCCTCCTTACACAAAGTTATGTCGATGAAGTACATTACATTACAGAAACAATTCAAAGCCACCATTATAGAGGGAGCGCTCCTTTCAACACAATATCCCAGCATATTGTTCTCTTTGACACTCATTTTGCCATCACTGCTCAGCCATGCTCTCACCAGGATATTTAATTGGTAGCGTTATAGCAGGCTGCTACCTCTATTCCAACCTAAAAACAATTCTGCAAGTAGTATGACAGTACATTTATACAAAACATTGACCTACATGGTTTAGCCAAGTATTGGCCTACCAATATACGTGTGTACTGTCAGAAAGCCTTCATTTAATAGGCTGAAAATGCAGATAGAACATGGGCACTTGTCAGCTGGTTTAATGCAAATACAAAGAACATGCACTGAAAAAGCACGTCGATCCGAGTATGACACTGATGTTGACTTCAGGAGAATCAACTGACAGGAGAGGTGGCAAAAGGGAAGCAGGAAATAAAATATTTAACTCTTTTTTAAATTGTTAAGAACTTTTCTACACAGATGCAAGCCAGCTCAAAAAAAACAAAAAAACAATGGCTGTAATACCACATAAATAGCCTAATAATCACAAGTGAAGCAGGTGGCATAATAACCCACTTATTTAAAAAGTCTGGGGATAGCACAACTGAAGAAATGAAAGGTTTGCTACAACTAACTAACACACTTGAGAATTGACACTTGTCGAGGTGTGTAAACAACTTACATAATGACGTTAGTATATTAACATTTCATTCAACTACTTGGCTAACATAATTGGCAAACTACAGTAGTTAGCTAGGTAACTTCCACGTCCGTACATATCTACATTCTGCATACCAAGTAGCTGGTTCGCCAGTAACGTTAGCTGGGTAGGGTGGTTAGCTTGCTATGGTAGATCACAAGCCCACAGAAAGGTAGTTCAATTGCTAATCATCTCTTGAACGCAATACTTTACGAACCTTTAACCACACCTGTCAAATATATTATGCATTGTCACGTTACCACTAGTTAGCATTAGCACTAACAAGCTAACAATCCAACGTCCGAGCAGAGGCCATTTCAGGGCGAACAAGGCAAAATTACAGCTTTCTAATTTCTCAGACATAAGTAAACCCTTTTAGCAAGTGAACATACAGATCATAACTAGATAGCTACGCAATCGCGAAGAGGCCTTCATCGCACTGATTTAGCTAGCAAGTTAGCTAGCTAGTAGGATTAGTTAACTAGATCGCTGTCTTTCCTACCGGTACATCTCGTTTGAGTAACACAGCAAATAACCAAATGCAATATTGACATACATTGAAGGCGTATAAGCAAGTAAAAGTTAAGTATAAAAACAGATTTAAGGTTAAAGATCGCACAAGTACATATCAGGTAAGCATACCAGCTAGCCGACACCAGGCTACCGCTTCTCTGACAGACAACCCCCCCCCCGGTACACTGGCTGGTTAGCGCAGCCTCACTTCCGATCATGTAGCGCCAACATGGATTATTGTCACCGCGGTTTAAGACAAAGTCGTGCTGATTTTTCAGCTATAATCAAATAAACACATCTGTTTAACTGACATAGTTGTATAAAGTTATACTCACCAACCGTATTGATACCAGAAAATAGATGGAATCTTCTCTATTTGCGACGGAGGGAGGAACAGACCAGACATTCAAAATGGTGGCTCTCCTAGCCTCAGCACTTCTACCGCAGGCGGAGGGTTACACCGAAAAAACAAAACGTCAACGTTTGTGGAATGAGAAAGGAACGAAGACCTCAAACAGGCGAGCGTGCAAATTATTTGCAGAATTGTCAATTGGCTAGCAAATCCACCAGCTTCGATACTGCTATGTGATATTTGATTGAGTAACATGGGATGCTGGTACGTATGTAAGCATTACGGTAATACGAACATGTTTATTTAACCACTGCAATAATGCTAGTAACTAGCTAAAGAACCCATCATAGCTAACAAACACATGCATGCCTTTCTAGCTACACTTGTGAGCAGTTTAGATATATTAATGCACTCTTCGAGTATTGTTATTATTTATATCACGCCACAATCTGATTATGTTGCTTGGCTGGTGTTCTACCTAGCTAGGTAGCTATTTGATGTATCGTATTTAGATGTGTCCGAAATGTGCGGATGAGTAATAATATGTCTGTAAACGTCGTGCTGCGGTTCGCACACCTCACCTCGTGGCAGTCAGTGATGACGTCAACATGTAATGTTATGACATTTGTAATTTTGTGAGGTTTGTGGGCTCCATCTAGTGTACTTTACAGACAATGCCGCACTAAATTCAATCAGGACATGCGCTGCATAGCTTCTTTATACTTTTTAAAATATATTATACATTTCTTTCCGGCATCAGAAAATATACTGTATAGGAACAACTGGAGCGGTGTTTCAACCAGCGTCACCAGGTTTCGGGCCATGCACACTACTACATGGGTTATAAAGGTCCAGACCTCTTACCAGCTAGCCATTTCACATCGGTTACAGAGGTACTTATATTCCCCTTCTTCCGAAAGTATCCCATGCACAAACCAGAATGTGAACAGTGAAAAACGTCCATTAAAGGCCAGGAAAAAACATGGGTTTCCCACTGCTGGTACCAGTAGTATAGCTGCCCTAACCCAACACCTAGCAACCTCCTCAAAAGAGTCTACCACTCCGACTTCACTACACTGTTGTCAGAAATGGGATGGTGCAGGCACAGGGAACTAGAGAAATGCGAGCCGGACTCCTCTAAGGAAGTGTGTAGTGACCTTAAGATTCAGATCTCTTAGTGTAACAGCTAATGTGTTTGACAGTCGCAAACACCCGGATTCAAACCCGGCCAGTTTTGACTTTCCTCTGATTTCTCCAAAATAAGAGTGAACCGCTGAAGCAGGTTTTGAACCAGCAATGCTGTGGTTATGGGGTGAATCGAGTGCAGTACCACCTGTACCATAAAGGTACTTCTTGGCAGAGGCTGTAGTGCGCAATGTGCCACGTACAACAGGTAAGCTATGTGACTGTGATGTTGGAGTGCAGACTGAATTTTGCAACCATGTCATTGAATCAGTTGGTATAAATTGTTTTGTTACTTTTGGGGGGCTTTGTGAATATAGGCCTATTTCAAATTTACAATATTAAAATTGTCAGTGTGTTTTTAAAAATACCTACAGCCCAAAATCTTTAAAAAATATGCAATATTCAAATATTATAATACATGAAATGAGGAGAGAAAGAAGTAGGCTCAATGTATTATTGTGTGCATTGTTGATGGTAGTCCACTGCTCCTATGTCATCACAGGTTATCTACCCTCAAATGATTTGAACATCCCACAATGCATTGCTGTGCGCATGTTGTGAACATAGATATCAGCTGTGCCTGTGGGATGAAAATTAAGACCATATCAAGGTCAGAGATGCAGGCCGAGATTGTTTGCTAAGATGGATGACGAGGAGGAGACTTGGCTGACGATTGTGGCACGTTTTGGGAGCATGGAGAAGCCAGAGATAAACAGACTACTAAATTGGGCTAAGCAGGCAGCACTGCACATGAAGCCATGGCATGAGCGTGGTGAACGGTTAGACATGGTTATGGAGGAAGAAGAGCCGAGTGCAGTGGGAAGATGTGTGTTGAGGAAAAATGGCACCAAGTACAAACCGTATTCTGCTGTGTCTGATGGCTCAGAAAATGAACCCAAGGATGAATCACCTGTGGTGGCATGTGAGGTGAAGACCTCAGATCCTCACTCCGATGGTCATGCAAAGGAGGATTCTGGCCCAGTGGGAGTGAGATTTTTGGAGAAAGCGGATCCTGTCTTTTGGTTGAGCCATGTGTAGTCTCCGGCTGGGTAGAAAATAAGTTGGGTAATGTTAAATCGGTGAAGGTGTTATCGGTCGGGGAAAACGGTCAATTGTGGGGGTGCCTGTGTTGCTGGGGATCAGAAATGCCTGGTGCGAGAGAGACAGGCTGAAGATGCCAGGGTCAGAGTAGAACTGAAGGTGTCACGCTGAGGCAGGGAAGAGAGTAGAGGATGATGGATCAAGGGTGAGTAGTAGGCTTAGGCCAATACAGACTGATTTGTGCTTCAATAAGGTTGGCTTCTTAGCATTTATTGCCATGGTTATCAATTTGTACCGCAGAAATGGAATGTAAATCACAGAAGGTAGAGGTTGTGGTGGCAGTACTTGGGTGTATAAGGTTTTACGGAGGAAGAGATACAAGGTGTGTTGAACCAGAGTCCGGTCCTCCCAGGCCGTTGGACTGGTGTAGGATCAGTTGGGGTCAAAGTAGTGGAATGAGCTGGTGATAATTATATATAATTTTTTTATTACATAGGTGTAGGGTTAGTTGGTGGTGCATCTTTTTTTTTCCTTTCTCCCCTTTTTTGTGTTACAAAAATTGACATGATAAACCACACACTACCGCACAATAGGTGGCAGCATGCACAAACAAAATGTGCGAACTTCATTATACCGAAGAAGAAGCTGTGCCTGTGTATCGCTGCAGTGCATTGGCAAAGCGACAGCAACGCAGGATTGTAGCTGCTCGGGGCTGCTGAGCAAATACCATCTCAGGCCGGGTTGGATAGGACCCCATCGCATTTTCTATCATTTGGAAATTATATATAGCTCAACAGGAGAGTGTTTTAAATTTAAGTGGATCAGATTGTAACCAAGCCATTTGGGCTTATTTAATTTTTTTATATAGGCTATTTGTTTTGTATTCATTTAAATGACCCCGACTCTCACCAATGGTGTAAGCTGTGTTCATCTCTACATGGGTAAACAATTTTGATCATCGGGCATTTTGTTATTTATTTAAAATAATTTTTTAAGTGATATTGTTGTACTCTCGAAAGGGAGTCCCTTTACGGAATACAGCTGGATTGCATAGGGGAATCTTCAAATCTGTCTGGGCTAGGAGGAGATTCGATTTTTTTCCATCCGGGAGTGGGGGATAATATGTCCAGGCGAAAACAGAACAACCCCTTCAAAGTTAATTGTAGGTATCTCAGGTATTGTAAATGCCATTTTTACTTGTTGAAAAGTAATGAGGCGTATCATTTCCTCCATCTAACTAGACGATTGTTTTCACCACCGTTGAAATTGTGAACTGTAAGACAATGTGTCAATCACCATCGTTGATACAAGCGCCTGATACAATGTTTTAGTTCAACCCATGTAGCGCGTAGACGTCAATATTTGTATAATTTTGATGATACATTGAATCAATGCGCGTGACACCGACGATTGTCTGTATCTTCGAACCCCCAAAAATTGTCATGAACCATTATTAGGCTACTAATACTATGATATTAATATTTGTATGGAGATGACAACCTCACAATTGCATGCGCAGGTCGTTTTCTCCGAGGGAAACTATTCAGATAGTTATTTCCATGTGTTTTCCGGGGCTTATGTTGGTGGTTTTTAATTAGATTCTTTGTTTGAGCATGCTGGTCCCTGTTTTCAACTCTTGTTTTGAGAGTACTATATAGCCGACCAATGAAAATAAATAATATTAGTGTTGAGATTAGGACAGATTTCACCCATCTTGGTCTCAGAATCCATGTAAGATGTTGTCCCTCATAAAATGTCAGTTTAAACTAGGTACAACATGCTTTTGCATTGACTGTTCTTTCTGTTTCTCTGGATAAGCTCTCACATTGTCATCTCAGATTCAGATAGAGAACCAGTACAGCCAGTGGAGAATAGCAATGTGGGTCATACCACTAGATTTGTCAATGCCTGGGGCCAAAATAAGAGACCATATCTTTTTTTTAAATGGAAAGGTGCACTGTTTCGTTTCTGTAATCAGAGCCCACTAAAACACGTTTCGTTAAACATTTCTGTTCCATGAGTGCTGTTGTGTCTGTCATAGTCACCAGCTTAGGGGAGGATGTTTTTCAGTGTCACTGACTACGTTGGCTATCTGCAAGCAACATTCCTCCAATTCCAATGGGAGACTACTCCAGAGCAGGTATAGTCTAGGTACTACAGGTTTGGTAGCTGTGTAGTTGCCTGACAAACATTTCTACCGATGGTGATGATGTCCTTTTCCTATGCATGCTAAAAGGTCAAACTGAGTGCATGATGAATTGGCCTGCTGATCCTTCATAGTGTAGGCTACTGGATGCCTGGGGACCATGTAGCCTTTAGGGTCCTTTTCTAAACATAGGCGAGGCTAGTTTGTTTAAATATGGTGTTGAAATATGTATTGCTCTAATGGCCTCAATAATCCCTATATGCTAACAACATCTGTCACGGGAAACAGTAACACAGTAAGGATGCGTGATCTGCTGATAGACGTATTGGTCCATAGAACTCTGTTGTTCAAACACGGTATAGTAAAACAACAACATACATTAACAATCTTAAGGCGTTTTTGGGGGGCTTCTAAAGCGACGTCTCCCAGCTTCACGTACTACTTCTGACTGATAGTTATGAAATAAGTTTTTTTTGTTATTACCCTCAGAATGAATCCGACTTTCACACTTTCCTATGACCACATACAGTTGGTCCAAGACAAATTCACACATGCGCACACACACAGTTTATAAAATGATAATAGGCCATTTTCATAACCCACCATCTAATTAAAAATTATAATAATCCTTAAAAGTGGTGTGTGTGTGTCCTGAACTGATGTGAAATGTCCCTCGATGTAGCGCACAGACATTACCAGCATGGGAAAACTAGTCAGATAGCCTGGCTAGCCTGTCATGGCTGGGGTAAAGGGAAAGCATAGCAGGGGAAACAGCAGCTGTTTTAGAAGTCTCATTAGCCCTGAAAGGGTTAGTGACGATAGCATGCATTCCGGTTGTATCAAAATAGTTTTCATTGTGGATCTATAAAGCCATACAGATGGGTCGTGTTGATTTGTCTGAGAGCAGAGTTGGGATCATTTCAGACACTTCACTGGGGAGGAGGGCTCCACAGAGAGGGAGGGATTCTGGAGAAAAGGGGTGATGGCGGTTACTTCCGTTTTGCCTTAATTAAATGCCAGGCTGCCAATTAGGCGAAGTGAGAAATGATATGGGAGTCTGGGATTATCTGATTGTCTGTGTTTCACCATTCCCATGGTCCTGAACACCACAGTGCCTGTACATGGATGGAAGGCAGGGGCTCCAGCACTTCCTAGAGATTCAGACAGTATTTTGTGTGTGTGTGTGGCGTCTGTCTGTGTGTGTTGGAACAGAGGGTGGGTAAAAAAGAGGGGAGCTTGAATTCAACAGGAGCCCCATTGCTTAGTGTTTGAGTAGAGTTTTGGCATTCTCTCTTTTGTCTGTTTTGTTTTGTCCCCCCTTCCTCCTCTTTCCCTCTGTGTCTGTTGGCTGATGAGTTTGTCTTTGTCTGGATTCAGTCAGACACTGCGTCACCTCCTGCCTACAGACACGCAGACTCAGAGATAACATCAGAGTGGCAGAGACATGGGGAGGGAGGGCCGGTGGGAGAAGAGAGACAGATGTACAGACAGAGCCTAGCAGTGGGGGATGGGTAGCTCTCACATCAATCATTGGCTGTGTGCCGTGGAGCCAGTCTGTAGCAGTTCATAGTTCAACAATCAGACCCACTCTACCAATGCTAATGAGTGCTTGGATCACTATGGGAAATGTGCCCAAACTATTTTCACATACTACACTCTGCTAAAAAGTTCATGCAGGAATGACAGCCCTGTGAATATTAGAGGGTAGTTTTTTTTAAATGATAGATTTTATTCCTCAACCCTCTCACACACAGACCATGCTCCTCAGTGGTGTGTTGCTCCAGGATTAGAACAGAGGCTGTAATTACCTCTGCCAGCCTCAGGTAACTGGATGAAAAATGTTCCTTCCATCACACTGAATGGAAAGACTGGACAGGAGGGTAATAACTGGAGGGCTATGGAACCTAAACGGTTGCAGTTTATATATATATATATTTTTCCATTCGAGAGATATTAAAATGATCAAAATAAAACCTCCGTTAACGTATACTGATGACAGGAATGAGTGTACTGTCACTAACAACTGGAGAGGCCCTGTGCTCCCATTCCAACCCTGTCAAGCTTGGGTGTAGATTTGAGGGGAAATGGGATACTAATGCAATGAGCAGAGAGGCTGTAAAATGCTGAGCGCCATGTGAGGGGTTTAAGCAGACACATATGGGCTCCTTGGTATGAGGCATTGGCCTCCCCCTCAGAGCTGCTGGTATGGATATAGAACAGTCAGAGCTGCGTATGAGCAGGGAGGACAGAGGGTGAGCCAGGCTGTGCAGTGTGTGGGTGGTACTGAGAGAGGGAGATACAGTGCCTTGCAGGCTGCTAGTGGAAAGGAGTGCAGGCTGCTTCCCCCTGGGACTGTAGCATGCTTGGATAAGCGTGTGCTTCTGTGAAAATTGGGGCCTGGTTGTGTGTGAGTACATGTGTCAATGTGCGCTTCTGCGATGTGTTGATGCAGCATTGTATTGGCATGTCAGTGAATATGAAAGCATCCATGTCAACTGCATATAGGCTCAGGGAATGATTTTGTTTAAAGGTTTAGGCCTTTCATGTATTCTATGTTGTGTTTCTATAACCATCTTGGGGCCAGTGTATTATAGCAGCTATGATGGGTTTATGTGTGTAGCTACGACTCCTTTAATGCTGGATAGGCTTGGTATTCTAATCTGAAGCACTTTCTTCAATATGCTAAGTGTAGTAGATTGCTTGGATTTTGTGGCTAGTCAGCACCTACACCAGGTAACTGAAGTGCAGGCTACACACCAGGCTCTCTGGTGTTTATGCCCTCCATGTTAAATATTACAGGTCTGTGCTCTAGAAATGTCTTCCCCCGACTTCATGATCACGCTCCGCCTTGCACTACTGACCTGTCAATCTTCTGTTCCAGGGCTGTCATTCCTATGCCTAGCACGTTTTACCTCCAAGGCTTTGTCTGCTGGCTGTATTTTCTTGTATTGTCTTGTAATATATCAACTGTCTTTTTATACACACCTGACTCTCTCAAATCTATGTCACTGAGGATTGCCTCAATCAGGAATCCGATGGGAAAGCGACCGCCCATTTTGCCTTTTGTTCCTCGATCTTCCGGTTTTTGAATGGGCTTCAAGGTTATATAACCAAATTTTATAGTATACAGTATAAAAGTTAAGTAAACGAGTGCATAATTGTACATTGATTTCATCCACATTCTCCGTTAGCTAGACCTGCTAGAATAGTTCTGTTGTGATAATAACGTTAGTTGTGTTGTCAGAGTTAAGGGCCAGGCACCAAGCCAATAACTATAAAGATAAACTATAGGCTACGTAACTATAACACGCTGGTGAGCATCCACACTAGAGGAAAGTTTTTATTGTTCTGAAGTCCTACACCTGTCAATCAACTGATCAACGCATCCTACTGCATGCTGTCTATTAATGAGGTGACCATGTGGTCTCTGACACACAGATACTGGTTCAGACCATTCAATGCTTTCAGGGTGTGTTCATTGTCATAGTGACAACTGCAAATAATACATCAATGTAGGCCTAATGTAAAACAATATACTAACTCCTACTGTATTTAAATGTATCATTTCAGCAACAAATGCCGTATTGCCTGCATATCTATTACACCATTGCTCAAGTGGTTTGCAAGTGACTTCCATTTTTCTAATGGTTGTCAATTTCTTTGGGTCTTATTTTTCCCTGTGCTCATCTCTCTGTCCCGTGCAACTATTTGCAATGCATCAGTGCAACAGTGTTATCATAATAAGTGGTCAAAAGTAATCACACCAATGCACTTTCTCTCCTCAACAATCCGTAGGTACTGCAGGATTTTGTTCCAACTAGGCACCACACCTGACCAACTGAGCTAATTGATCAGTTCAATGTTTGTCTAAATTCAACACACCTGATCCTCCAGATCAATGAAATCAAAAACATGAAGTGCCTGCGGCACCCCAGGCCCTGTGTTGTCTACCCTGGCTATAGCCTGTTGTGAATGGGAACAGCTGGAAAGAGGCTGCTAATGTGTAGCTGATGTAATAAGCTAAATATTTACCAGTCAGAGTGCAAGAAAAAAAGTTTTACTGTTATCATTTGAGTGCACAGTTATTGTCCATTTGATGTAGGCTAATTTCAATAACACCTCAAACGTCTGATTTTTGTAAAAAGATAACTGCATATGCCTACAGCCTAGGTCTGGTTATGCAACCATTTGGATCAGTTTGGGACTATTCTCAACAGTTAAGAAGGTCCAGGAAGGTACATAAGCAGGCCACACGTGTGTTCTGTCAGGATGTAGCCCAGTGTTAAGAGGCCTACTATAGGAAAATATGGGCTTCTCCTTTCCAACTCCCTGCCCGTTCTTAATGCTGTAGCCTATTTTACATTCCGCAAGCATGTATCTCTCCTCTAATAGGCTATTAGTAGGCTAAAGAAATTAGGTCGAAATGAGTGTCCAACAAGCTTTTGTGGTCTGGCTTTTTCTGGGACTCTACAAGATTTAAGAGGAAGAGACCCCAGGTGTGTAATTGCGCAACAGACTGACAGGCACAGGCACTTCATGGGATGTGGACTGTCTCCTAAATTAGAAACGTATGCATATTAACCCGTAATTCATAAGCTCAATGTTAGGCTTTATACCGCAGTGAATAAATGTATCCTACCTAGGCTACAACAACACAATGTAACAAATAATTTTGTTTTCAATTGAGTACAAAACTCTAGTCTAGGCTGTAGAATGTTTCACTGTAGTTTGTCTTTTGAATAATGCTCAAAAGCCTAGCGTTTTTATATGTTAATTTAGAAATGGCTGCATTTAGCTTGCCTGATTGGGCAACCATTTGGATCAGTTCTGGGGTTTTACTCAGCTGTTAGCCTACAAGGTCCAGACACATTAGCAGGCCAGTAATATGGTGTATTTTTTTTCAGGATTTATCAGCGAAAAGAAACATGCTAATGCAGGGATTTCTAGTGGCTCGAATATGAATTATGATAAGGAAGTTGTATCCATAGTTTCTGCATTTGGCTTCCGTGTTTTAAGTGTTTGAAAATCAGGTGGATATGCCTAGTTAAATTGGGCCACCCCTCCCTCTGATGGTCCGATCATCTCCCTGTGACTCCTCTGTTCACAGGGCCCTTCCACAGCACCGGCTTTGCAGGCCCCCTCCACACTATTAACATGGATGGCAGGGACGATTTCATTGAGGACAGCGAATGCCACAGCAACAATTCCCAACAGGACAGCATTTCAGGTAGGCATTTAGGGCATTTCCCTGACCCTAATGTGACATACTCTCTGTAGGAGGTGTCGTGAGAGAATATGACTAGGTCTGTGTTCTGTTGTCTGTCTATATTGATAGGGCTGTGTTTGCCTCCATAGAAGACAGTGATAGCGACCTGGACAACCACGACTCATCCTCCAACACCTCAGCTGACGACCACATGACCTCCACCAAGAGAACACACCACAGGGGAGTTAAAGAAGTGAGTGTCACTGTCAGGGTTACCCATGGAGGGGTGTTCTCTCCTCCTAGTACTGCTATCATGTGTGTCCACTGAGTGTGGGCCTGCCTGGTTGCTGATTCACACATGCATTTCCTTCCTGATTTGATAGTGTTCTACAGATCTCAGTGTCATCTGGCCCTCTAGACATATGTGGAAAGGTTATTGCCCCACCCCGCACTGTCCATTTCCAGAATTATGTTATTCAATAATCCTACAAAAAAAGATGCAGCACAAGAATACGTCTGAATACATTGCATTTGTAAACTGGCGATTACAGAATATCCTCACACCTTCAGACCCCAGAAACAGAAAGCATCTCGGGTTGTGTGGTGTGATTCACAACCATGGCAGAGTCATACAGTGTGTCATAGTGACAGTCAATTAGTCACTGGGGGCCTGAGGGTAATTCTCTCTCATTCTCACACACACACACACACACACAACCTTATGACCTACCATTCAGGATTACTGCTCCCAGGACCAGCCATAGAGGTACTGTAGAGCGATGAGCATATCCACCCTTTAGATGTACATATTAATTCCACTTCTAATATTTGCCCTACATTCCCAGTTTAGGCAGAACCACCATTACATAACTTACTGTATTATTACACAATCATTAGCATACATATTACTGATGAAACAGATCTGTATGGTAGCTCCACATAGCATCCACAGTATCTGAGTGTACAGTAGTACTGATGCCTCTGTGTTTCTCAGGAGAGCGAGGAGGGGGCCGACCTGATGAGCAGCTGTGTGTGTCCTCTGTGCACCCTGGAGTTCAGCAGCCCCGAGCAGCTCATCACACACGTCTACCAGGTGAGGACAGTACAGTACCAGACAGCCCACCATGGCACCAAGTATTCAGATGGGGCCAAAGCCTCCTGAGCTTCAGCGGTTGGATCAGGGGGATAATGGGCTAGGGTTAGATAATCACCTTTAAACCTCCTACTGTCATCACTACACTAAAGAGGGAAGGATAATTAGGATCCAGTCATGTGATCAGTCTCTGGGTTATGTGTCAAACCTAAGGTTTGGATGTTTCAACTTGTTTTAAGTTATCAGTGTCTTCTAACTGAGCCAGAATTACACGTTTACCACCAAACCACTTTCTCACATGATGGTGTAGTGCTAACCACATACGTTTATGCCACAATTGTAGATATGTGTATTGTTAGATATGCACTGTTGTGGTTTGTCCTCACTTTTAGGTTGCTTATAAAATACACTGACAAACAAAGAGAACCATTGTGCTTTACCTAATTAAATGACTATAACTCTGTCTGGAGCAGCACACATCGTTGATGGGCAGCAGTAAGAACTACGTGTGCCCAGTGTGTGGGCGCACGCTCAGCTCGCCAGGCTCCCTGGGGCGCCACCTTCTCATCCACTCTGAGGACCGCCTCTCCAACTGTGCTGTGTGTGGGACACGCTTCACCAACACCAACAACTTCAACAGGTCTGTGCTTCCTCCACCACTGTAACTGACAATTAACCTGTAAGTCTGTCGTTGTTTTTGTATTGTTTACGTGTTTGCTATGCAGGGGAAATGATAAGACAAGCGGAACTATGTGGCTAAGAACTGTTGTAACTGGGATTATTATCATAGCAACAGACCTTTTTTGAGTGAAGGCAATCCAAGTTTTCATGTCTTCGGGTATAGTTCGTAAAGGTAGAATTGTGTATGTTAGGAATTTATACCACAAATAATACGTGGGAAGTTTTTGATTTCCTCCCTTCTGTAATAAGCAGACAATGAGGTATTTTTTTCCTTTATTCATGTGTTTAATCTGATCTCCGGCTAATCTGTTTATGTACAGTCGTGGACAAAAGATTTGAAAATGACACATATGAATTTTCACAAAGTCTGCTGCCTCAGTTTATATGATGGCAATTTGCATATACTTCAGAATATTATGAAGAGTGATCAGATGAATTGCAATTAATTGCAAAGTCCCTCTTTGCCGTGCAAATGAACTGAATCCCAAAAAACATATCCACTGCATTTCAGCCCTGCCACAATAGGACCAGCTGACATCATGTCAGTGATTCTCTCGTTAACTCAGGTGTGAGTGTTGACGAGGCTGGAGATCACTCTGTCATGCTGATTGAGTTTGAATAACAGACTGGAAGCTTCAAAAGGAGGGTGGTGCTTGGAATCATTGTTCTTCCTCTGTCAACCGTGGTTACCTGCAAGGAAACACATGCCGTCATCATTGCTTTGCACAAAAAGGGCTTCACAGGCAAGGATATTGCTGCCAGTAAGATTACACCTAAATCAACCATTTATCAGA
Organism: Oncorhynchus masou masou; assembly: GCF_036934945.1. Lineage (NCBI taxonomy): Eukaryota > Metazoa > Chordata > Actinopteri > Salmoniformes > Salmonidae > Oncorhynchus > Oncorhynchus masou. Next base: position 68,468,512 of record NC_088212.1, read on the forward strand.
CCATCAAGAACTTTGGTTCAATTGTTGTGAAGAAGGCTTCAGGGCACCCAAGAAAGTCCAGTAAGCGCTAAAGTTGATTCAACTGCGTGATCGGGGAAACACCAGAGCTTGCTCAGGAATGGCAGCAGGCAGGTGTGAGTGCATCTCCACGCACAGTGAGGCGAAGTTTTTCAGAGGATGGTCTAGTGTCAAGAAGGGCAGCAAAGAAGCCACTTCTCTCTAGGAAAGACATCAGGGACAGACTGATATTCTGCAAAAGGTACAGGGATTGGACTGCTGAGGACTGGGGTAAAGTCATTTTCTCTGATGAACCCCCTTTCCAAATGTTTGGGGCATTGTTAAGAGATTTTTTATCAATAATGACTAATTATGTATACATTTCAATCAGGACTGACTAATCAGAAAACTATTATGTTACTGTATAGATGTATGAATTTTCTTATAACCTTAGTACTGAATATAATGTGTGTAAATATAATCAAGAATTAGAACAATGACTGCCTGTTCCTTGGTAGAAATGAATGAACTTATAGCCAGACTGGATAGAATGCTTATCTACACAGGCAAACCTTGGCTTGGGTTGTATATTATCTTAGTAGGGAGAGACGATGTGGGAAGGCTTGAGAACTATACAGCCATTGTACTGCTGGTTGATTAGACGGGGTAGTACGTAAACTAATGACGTCATTTTCAGTTTATAATCTGTGGTAAACTGTATCATGTTCCGTACTCTCGAGAATAAACGCAGCTGGTTGATTTTTGAGACTGGTCTCTGTCCATTTTATGCAAATAAGAGTCTTACAAATTCTTAGGAATTGACCGTGTTTAATTTTAATCGGGTATTAAAACATAGAGGAATTTAGTTCCTGTAACAGGCATCCGGAAAAAAGCTTGTCCGGAGAAGGTGAGCGCTACCATCAGTCCTGTGTCATGCCAACAGTAAAGCATCCTTAGACCATTCATATGTGGGGTTGCTTCTCAGCCAAGGGAGTGGGCTCACTCACAATTTGGCCTAAGAACACAGCCATGAATAAAGAATGGAACCAACACATCCTCCGAGAGCAACTTCTCCCAACCATCCAGGAACAGTTTGGTGATGAACAATGCCTTTTCCAGCATGATGGAGCACCTTGCCATAAGGCAAAAGTGATAACTAAGTGAATCAGAGAACAAAACATCGATATTTTGGGTACATGGCCAGGAAACTCCCCAGACCTTAATCCCAATGAGAACTTGTGGTCAATCCTCAAGAGGTGGGTGGACAAACAAAAACCCACAAATTCTGACTAACTCCAAGCATTGATTGTGCAAGAATGGGCTGCCATCAGTCAGGATGTGGCCCAGAAGTTAATTGACAGCATGCCAGGGCGGATTGCAGAGGTCTTGAAAAAGAAGGGTCAACACTGCAAATATTGACTCTTTGCATCAACTTCATGTAATTGTCAATAAAAGCATTTGACACTTATGAAATGCTTGTAATGATACTTCAGTATTCCAAAGTAACATCTGACAAAAATATTTAAAGACACTGAAGCAGCAAACTTTGTGGAAATTAATATTTGTGTCATTCTCAACTTTTTTGGCCACGACTGTATGTAAGCACTTCAGAGTTATATCAAGGTAATCACTCATAAGTCAAAGTCAAACATAAGGCAAGAAAGTTGTAAGAGTGTGCTTAACTGTATTTTCATTTACTTTAGTTCTCACAGAAGGTGATAATTCTGACTAAAACTACAGAATAAAGCCGCCAGTTAAGATCAAGGAAAGGTTGTGCTCGTGGTTACTGGAGTGAGCTACAACCACTACCACCTCATTTCAGTCCTATACCCTAGTATAGTGCTTCAGCCTTACACACACACAATGACATGGGTTATCTACAGAGTTTAGCGAGTTAGGCTGTCTGTCTGCGCTAGCCTGTAACAGCTGTGTCCTGTAACTACTCACGTCTCTGCCCCCCCACACAGGGAGAAGCTCAGAGAGGTCCTGAACACAGGCAGCAGTATGGAATGCAGCAGCGGAGATGAGAACTGTTCCATGTCCCGGTCTCTCTCCAGCAGCCCCATGGGCAACCCCGGTCATGGCCTGGGACACGGCCACGGGCCCAGCCACAACCAAGGACACAACCCTGGCCGTGGCACAGGCCACATCCCAGGACACAGCCACGGCCCGGGATACAACCCCGGCCACAACCAAGGACATGGACATGGCCCAGGACACAACCATGGCCAAGGTCTCGGACACCTCCCAGGCCACCCACTCCCTTCACTGCACCACAGCCTCCTCTCTTCACCCCCCTCCTTCCCTGACGCCCTCAGCCCCTCACCCGGCCTACCCATGCTGCCAGATATCCTGAGCCCCATGCCTGTGCACCCAGCCGGAGTGCTGCTGGTGTGCAACAGCTGTGTGGCCTACCAGCAGCTGGTGGACACCCAGTCTCCCATGAGGAAGTGGGCCATGCGCAGGAAGAACGAGCCGGTGGAGGCACGCATGCACCGTCTAGAGCGCGAGCGCTCTGCCAAGAAGACCAAGCGGGAGCACGAGTCACCCGAGGAGCGGGAGCTGCGGAGGCTGCGGGACCGCGAAGCCAAGCGGATGCAGAGGCTGCAGGAGACAGAGGAGCAACGGACACGGAGGCTTCTGCGCGACAGGGAGGCCATGCGGATGAAGAGGGCCAACGAGACGCCAGATAAGAGGCAGGCCAGGCTGATCCGTGAGAGAGAGGCCAAGAGACTGAAACGGCGGCTGGAGAAGATTGACCCCTCCCTGAGAGGTCAGATAGAGCACGACCCAGCTGCTATGGCTGCCCTGACGGCAGACATGAGCCTGTTCCAGTTCCCCTGCCCCATGCCTGTCCCCTCTCTGGACAACAGCCTCTTCATGAAGCTGCCCTAGCAGGACCAGGTCACTGGGGGCAGCACACTGGGCCACTAACAGTTATAATGGCCTCTCCACTACGCCTGTGGGTTGCCATGACCACAGATGGAACCATTCCATGCTGGTTGAAATTCCAGCAGCTTCTGTGTCCAACGACTTGATACCCGAACTCCTGTGTCAGCAAATAACATTAATTTATTACAGACTAGCAGGAAATAAGAGCAGGTTCAAGAATGTTTCACTTAATGGTAGGTATTGATAAAGCATGTTGTAAAGAGATTTTATCTGTTCTGTTTTGGGGGCAAGCAGACTTTGACATACCAGCCCATTGTGACAGGAGGAGTTACACCCTTCCATCTTTTGCACATGGACCTTCAGTGGTGGGAATGAGTCACGTAGCCCATAGCTCTCTCCCTCGCCTCTTGTCCCTTCTGCTAGCAAAGTCGCTGGAGTTTACCGGTAGCTACACCTCTCTCACGCTGCCAACGTGGGTCTCTGCTCTGGCTAGCTCATATCCACCCAATCAACTACCTCAGTAAGGGGCTGAGGCCGAGCCCTCTTTGGTCTACGTTCTGACTCCAAGCTTCTTTACACGTTACACCACAGAAGAGAATGCAGGTTTTTTCCTTAGTTTGAGAGTGTGTTTATATCTTTAGGACGTATTCACAGCTCACCAGGAGAATATTCAACAGGACAGAACATTCAGTAAGACATAGTCAGAAATGTACTGTATAAAACGGGAACGATAGAAAATGGGCCTGTTCTATACATCACATTTCTATCCGCTATGCTCTGAATATGCTGTACTATTTAATGAGCCCTGTTTTAAGCAACATTGTCCTCCATTCCAGCATATTCTCTTCAACTCAAAATATACTGCCACTACCGTAGGTCTTTTTGCCTTTTATTAGTCACATTGACCTTCCTCAATCTGTTTTTCCCTCGTACCTTCAACACTCAACCTTTGCCAAGTAGTTGGTAATAATTTACTTTTAACTTTATGCATCTTCTGTTGTGTTGACATTTTTGGCTCATCAAACCACAATCTTTGCTGCTGTTACTGTTCTGTATATGTTAGTTACCTCTAGGACATTTAGGACTAAACATGTGAACTGAGAGAGCTAATTTATTAGCATTTTTCTAAATGCCCCAAATTGTCATATTTCCTTCCTCACTTAGCCAACGTATTGAAATATGCTCATACAGTTGAAGTCTGAAGTTTACATCCACTTAGGTTGGAGTCATTAAAACTAGTTTTTCAACCACTCCACAAATTACTTGTTAACGAACTATAGTTTTGGCAAGTCGGTTAGGGCATCTACTTTGTGCATGACACAAGTCATTTTTCCAACAATTGTTTACAGATGATTTCCCTTTTAATTCACTGTATCACAATTCCAGTGGGTCAGAAGTTTACATACACTATGTTGACTGTGCCTGAAAAATTCCAGAAAATTATGTCATGGTTTTAGATGCTTCTGATAGACTAATTTGCATAATTTGAGACAATTTGAGGTGTACCTGTGGATGTATTTCAAGGCCTACCTTCAAACTCAGTGCCTCTTTGCTTGACATCATGGGGAGATCAGCCAAGACTTCAGAAAAAACATTCCACAAGTCTGGTTCATCCTTGGGAGCAATTTCCAAACGCATGAAGGTACCACATTCATCTGTACAAACAATAGTACACAAGTATAAACACCATGGGACCACGCAGCTGTCATACCGCTGAGGAAGGAGACGGTTTCTGTCTCCTAGAGATGAACGTACTTTGGTGAGAAAAGTGAAAATCAATCTCAGAACAACAGCAAAGGACCTTGTGAAGATGCTGGAGGAAACAAAAGTACAAAAGTATCTATATCCACAGTAAAACAAATTCTATATCGACATAACCTGAAAGGCCGCTCAGCAAGGAAGAAGCCACTGCTCGAAAACTGTCATAAAAAAGCTAGACTACGGTTTGCAACTGCACATGGGGACAAAGATTGTACTTTTTGGAGAAATGTCCTCTGGTCTGATGAAACAAAAATAGAAATGTTTGGCCATAATGACCATCATTATGTTTGGAGGAAAAAGGGGGATGCTTGCAAGCTGAACACCATTCCAACCGTGAAGCACGGGGGTGGCAGCATCATGTTGTGGGGGTGCTTTGCTGCAGGAGGGATTGATGCACTTCACAAAATAGATGGCATCATGAGGGCGGAAAATGTTGCTTCAATATATCCACATCAAGACATCAGTCAGGAAGTTAAAGCTTGGTGGCAAATGGACAATGACCCCAAGCATACTAACAAAGTTTTGGCAAAATGGCTTAAGGACAACAAAGTCAATGTATTGGAGTGGCCATCACAAAGCCATGACCTCAATCCTATAGAATATTTGTGGGCAGAACTGAAAAAGCGTGTGCGAGCAAGGAGGCCTACAAACCTGACTCAGTTACACCAGTTCTGTCAGGAGGAATGGGCCAAAATTCACCCAACTTATTTGGGGACGCTTGTGGAAGGCTACCCGAAACGTTTGACCCAAGTTAAACAATTTAAAGGCAATGCTACCAAATACTGAGGGCATGTAAACGTCTAACCCACTGGGAATGTGATGAAAGAAATAAAAGCTGAAATAAATCATTCCCTCTTATTCTGACATTTCACATTCTTAAATAAAATTGATCTAAACTGGCCTAAGACAGGGAATTTTTACGAGGATTAAATGTCAGGAATTGTGAAGCACCGAGTTTAAATGTTTTTGGATAAGGTGTATGTAAACTTCCGACTTCAACTGCTTGTGTCAGGGTAAAAGCTATATTTTGAATAACTAATCTTTGCATTTTTCCAGGATCTCACATTGCAGAGTTCCACTCTCCAATGAGCATGTTCTAGACTCATTATTAAACCTGTTGACACTCGCCCAGTTGGGAGAGATCTCTGGTCTTATCTGTTTCATTGACCTCATTCCAATTGATATTTATGCAACATGTGAATATATATTTTGTAAAAGAATTGGGGGATATTTTTTTGGTTTGGTATATAATAGATGAAAGTACACATTTTGCCATGTTTGGTTCTATACTGTATGTATTTTTTCCCCTTCTCTTTGGTCATATGTTCTCAATTACTTGCCTCAAAGGTTACCTCCGATACACAATGTTTCACAACTGAGCTCTGCAAACACATATTGACAATGTTACAGTACATGATTAGTTTTCTGGAGTAGTCCTTAAGATAGCAACAAAGCCGGTTCTCAGTTTGAGCCACTACCAGGCTAAAGCCCAGAACAGAATAGCATCCCGCTCAACAGGGGTAAAAGCTATTATATTCTAATTGTCCTTAAGTCTAGGAGTGGTTCAAACCTCTATGCAACAATGCTGTTTATTCCAAGGGGAATTTGACTCTTAAAACTATGCAGAGTGCGGTTAAAAAAACAACTGGACTCAAATGTATGGAATTGTGCAACTCAGGCGATGCAACTCAGCGAGGCCTCTTTGGCCATAGATTCAGCGCCCTGGTCCATGAACTTCTTTTCAGCAGGGTCATATCACTATCCTAATTTAAGATACACAGAGAGCAGAGCGGTCATTATCTTTGCTATAAAATCTGTAACAACATTTCTGCCAAGTACTGAACGTATGGACACCTTTTCAATAATGAATACTGGGTATTCTGACTGATTTGAACTGGCAGCTGATATTAGTGTCATCATCCTTACACAGTGGAATAATGCAATGGAAAATGTGGAGTACGCTCTTCTTTGACATTAAAATACTACAAAAGGAAATTGTATTGATAGTTTCCCAGGTTCTGTTTGTGCTTTTGAACAGCACTGTCTAAAGCTCTGCCTAGCGTGACAGTCTGGATTAGGTTAACACTGCATGTCGTGAAACTGCATATGTTCTAGAATGGTTCAATATGAACTTGTATTCTACTGTTATTCTATGCCTGCCTGTTTTTGTTCAATTTAATCAAAAGATGTTCTTTGAACTTTGGCCTTTTTACTAGTCTATCAGGATATTCTCTTGATGTCCATGTTTACAAAGGAAAGCCTTTTAAGAAGGCCAAAATCAATGAGGGTAAACAAAAGTGAAAAACAACACTTTACGCTCCTTCTGTTGTCACTGCTCAGAACGGTACTTTTACGGCAGCTGTTCTGCTACTGGATTAACAGATGTACAGATCATGTTAAAAGCAGGAATAGAATGTGGAAATAAACATTGTCTTTGACACCCGCACTGTGTAGTAATCATTCTCTTCTCTTTCAGTTCACCCTACGCACCAGTCAGCAAATAAAGAATGCCACTCATGGACTGGCTCTCTCCAGGCCACAATGGCCTCTCTATTCATAGCAGACACAGACAGTATCATAAACCTCTTTAACACCTACACAGAGTAGTGCTATCCAATGCTAACTCTGGGATGTGAACAGAGCAGGAACATGGAATGACAGGAATGAAGATACCGTACTGTAGTTAAACAACTCTATAGTTCATTCGGACATGATCCTGAAACTCAAATTTGACCTCTGTTAATAAAATCATTCATAACCCAAAGCTGCAGATGAGATGGTTCATGACCCTGGAACTAACTCCAGAACCCACATATCACCTCTCCATGTGGACCAGTCAAAGAAGAGACCAAATAAAACAACTCTGAAAATAGGGTAATATAGTAAGTGTGTGTATATATATAAATATAAATAAATAAAAATAAAAGGGGAATATATATATATATTTTATTGTGTTTACTTAACAAACATGATGAATGCAATGTCTCCAAGAAGTTAGCTGTAACAATAAAAATACAATATCTTTGTGTCCTTAAGTACATAGAATTAAAACAGCAAAACAAAAACAAAACAGCCTTAAGTAGTTCACAGCGGTACAAATATACAGTACAAATCTATTTTATTCAAAAAGGGTACAAATAAAAAAAAAACGCAAAAAAATATAGTTATTAATGCTTTGTAAAGTTCAGGTAGGTGTAGGGTACTGTACTCTAAGGGAGCACTTTGGGTGGACAACTAAGGCTTTTGATAAGAATCAATACATATTGGTACGGCCATACTATTTTAAAACTCACTATACAAAAGTTTATACAACCTGGATTATATTTGAGGATTGAATATTACATATACATCATTGCATATATTTTGCAGATTTTATACTTTTAAAAAAGGATGCTGTTTCTTTTAAAACTGGTCAAATGTCACGTAAAAAGCAGTAACTTTAGTGCCAAAATACAAATGTCAAATCTGAAAATACACAACTCCATTAAAACTTTTAACCATTCTCATCTTCCTGATTTAATTCTGCATCTCTAGTGCCTGGACACAACACCATCCCATCCAGTCTATTTACCTCAGTCATACAAGATCAGACCAACAGGGCTACTTTATACAGGGGTCATAAAGCCTTTTTCCATAATCACAAAACAAAAACAGACCATACAGTTCATAATAAAGGAAAGTTGTCACTGGTTTGAAAAGCCTCACGTGTAGATCAGACAGGACCAGAACTACAATACATCGAGCACAACCTCACCTTCAGGGACCTACTCCCAACGTCCACTCACATTAACAACAGAGGGTGGTGCGTGTGTGTGTGTAAAAAACAGCGAGTCAGTTACTGGTCCAGCTTTCAAGCAATGCTAAGGACTCACCCTAACATGATCCCTCACTGTAACCTATCCCTATCCAGAGATACAGTCCATCTCCAAATGCCTTTCTGCTTATGAATAAAACACCAGGAGAGTGCCAAGAGGGGTCAATACAACAAGAGTGAACTGATCCACCTTTGCAGCTACAGAAAAAAAAGGGGAAACTGGGTCACTTGGAAGCATCATTCCATTAACACATTGTACAGATCTTAAGGCGTTATTGACAAGCTTGATAATAGCCATACAAAACATTATCTCTACAAACATGCACAACTGTCAAGTGATTGTTTCAATGGGTTTTGTGTTGTTTAGTGCTAATAATTAAAAACTTCAATTAACCAACCGTTAATTTTATAATACTATAAAGGATGGCAAATTAGTGCAATTTTCTTTCTTGAATAAAATTGTAATCAAAAACGTACAGGTCAAATGTTTCCCCTTCCTTACGATGGTTAGAGTCAAGAGAAGAACCTAGAAAACTGCTGAAGTAGCACTTTCACGCTCCGAGCAGAAGTCTGAGAATGATGCTAGTCTGACTAACAGAGGGCGTGCTGCTAATGTGCCTGTCCACTTGACTGTCTGCTGAGAGTCCGTGGGCATACAGCCACTACCACATACTGTGTTCAAGACAGAGAGGAAGAGGTAAATAAACAGGAGGCACTGCTTTGCACCTAGAATGGTTGTCCCAGACCAGAATACTGAGTTTGATACACATGTTGTGTGGCATGGCAAGGGGAGGAGAGGAGGTGGTAAGACACAGAAGTGCTGTTTGTGCATGTGAGGAGTTCTGTTAATAATATTTTACTGAAGTAAGAAGGAAAGAGTGTGTTGATGAGCAGTGGGGTGTTCCAGGAAGCAGGATCATTACCGTAGCCAGTTAACTTTGATAGGCAGCCAAACAAATCTCTTAATTTTCATTGAGAAAACTAAACCCGAATATGGATTGTTGGTTGTCAAGTCAATTATACCATTACCACTTTCAAGTTGATAATTCTCGAAAAAAATGCAGGTATTTACATTTTTGGGGGGACCGTTAGCTGGCTAACTCATTGATCCTGCTTTCTGGAACAGCCCCCAGAGAGGTGGGACATGAGATGCAACCCATTCACAAAACATTTGACAACAGTGCACAGACACAGGCAGGCTGTTGACAGTGTCCTTTTTCAGAGCATCTACACTCTCCACACCATCTCCTATAAAATGTGAGACAGGCCCAGCTGAGAGCCCTTGGTAAGGCAGTGGATTTTGGAGAGTAAAAGTTCACCAAAGAGAAGACTGACCCTACAGGGCTGAAATACACACCATAACATTCATACCATATCTAACCAAGGTATTGCTACACATGACCAAGAGAGATCATAAGGCCAAAATCTAACTGGATATCCATGCACATAATTTGAATTTCAGCACAAATCCATAGATGTCAATGACAGATTTACATCAAAATTTGAGTTACACATGCATACCCATCTCTGGTCATGATTTGGCCCGTACTGCTTGGCAGCGGAAGGTGGAGGTAATAGGCTGAGCTGACTGGAACAAAACACTGTTCTGAACTTAGGTTAGTGACAACTAAGGGTCTGAACAAAAACCTAACAAAATAAATCCACTATATTCAGACACCTAAGAGTGGGCACTGATAAGCAATAGTACTCAGAGAGATCAGTATACAATGAATGCATCAGCCACCTTCTTATATAGATTACAAACCTGTCCTACCCCGTAGTAGGTACACTTGGACACTGAAGAGCAGAATACTTCAGAGTTTACTGCATAGCACATGCTTATACTTACATGTTTTCAGGTATTCTGTGTAACTGTATTGCTTATAGCATACATTTTTTTAACAAAACGTGATCACTGTAAAAAAATAAATTAATAAGTATTTAGAGGTTTAGGGCTAAATGTCTACTGCTCCACTGTGGAAAATCATCCAGCTCATCTCTGTATGGCATTTGACCACTACCGTATTTAAAAACATTTATATTTCAACAAAATGTCAAATTGGTTGTCATGACGGTATCAAATGGTATGTGACTCTGTCCTGATCAGGCCTAACGGACATCCCCTCTCCCTCTCCTTGTTGTTGAAGACAGTCAGAGGTTTTATCCTCAGTAACTGTGAGTCCTTGGGGGCACCACTCAACAGAAATGTTGTGGAGGCAGTAGGGTTGGAAGGGGTGTATGAACTCGATTTGACACAGCCATCTATAAATAGTGTGGATGAGGGACTCCAGTCCATAAGAAGGCATTGGGTGTCACCACACACAATCACCAGTCTTCACCTCAGAGCTCAAAGACAGGATACAGGTACAGACAGGCCAGCTGAGAGATGCTCTAACACACAGTTACCTTCTCACACAGTATCGGTGAGCCTGGGATATTAATGCTTGGATCTGTGTTGGAGCACATCTTGTGACACAGGTGATATCAAAACAAATACACATTTACAGACAGGACTATCGGTTCAGAAGTGACCAGAGACATTAAAACTAGACAAAACTGGAGGTGAAATGTCTGACAAGAGCATTAACATTTAAGAATAAAAAATAACTGGAATTACCATAAACTAATGGGAATATCTGGTTGCTTTGTGGAATGACATATCAAACTGAATGTCTATCTGCTTTATGGAATGGCATATCAAACGAATTGTCTGTCTGCTTTATGGAATATCAAACTAAATGTCTGTCTGCTTTATGGAATATCAAACTAAATGTCTGTCTGCTTTATGGAATGACATATCAAACTAAATGTCTGTGTGATTTTTTACATCTGCTCTAATTGCACTTCATCTTGATTTCATCCACTTGAAGTTTCTGTGACTAAAATCTGTGTCCTAAAAAGGAAACTGCTAATTTGTAAACAGTGTCAACAATGCAAGTTAGCTTCTCTATTGCCAAAACTACCTTAAGAATAATTTAAAAGAAATAATGTAATAACTACAAAAACATTTGTAATTCCCATTACAAGGTCAGTGTGAATCAACAGGTGATGTGTTCTATGTGCAATACAAGACAATCTTAAGGTCCACTGGAAATAATATTGCCATGGACAAAATAAAACAATTCTACATGTACACAAGTAGATTAAAAGACAAAGGACAGGACAAAACAGAGGACAGTTAAGATGCTCACCACTGATTTGGAGTCAAGCCTCTCTGGGAGATGCACTTGAATAAAACCATATAGGGTAACCATATAAAACCATATAGGGTAACCATATAAAACCATATAGGGTAACCATATAAAACCATATAGGGTAACCATATAAAACCATATAGGGTAACCATATAGGGTAACCATATAAAACCATATAGGGTAACCATATAAAACAACCATATAGGGTAACCATATAAAACAACCATATAGGGTAACCATATAAAACCATATAGGGTAACCATATAAAACCATATAGGGTAACCATATAAAACCATATAGGGTAACCATATAGGGTAACCATATAAAACCATATAGGGTAACCATATAAAACCATATAGGGTAACCATATAAAACCATATAGGGTAACTATATAAAACCATATAAAACCATATAGGGTAACCATATAAAACCATATAGGGTAACCATATAAAACCATATAGGGTAACCATATAAAACCATATAGGGTAACCATATAAAACCATATAGGGTAACCATATAAAACCATATAGGGTAACTATATAAAACCATATAGGGTAACTATATAAAACCATATAGGGTAACTATATAAAACCATATAGGGTAACTATATAAAACCATATAGGGTAACTATATAAAATCATATAGGGTAACCATATAAAACCATATAGGGTAACCATATAAAACCATATAGGGTAACCATATAGGGTAACCATATAGGGTAACCATATAAAACCATATAGGGTAACCATATAAAACCATATAGGGTAACCATATATAAAACCATATAGGGTAACCATATATAAAACCATATAGGGTAACTATATAGGGTAACTATATAAAACCATATAAAACCATATAGGGTAGCTATATAAAACCATATAGGGTAACCATATAGGGTAAATATATAAAACCATATAGGGTAACCATATAGGGTAACCATATAAAACCATATAGGGTAACCATATAGGGTAACCATATAAAACCATATAGGGTAACCATATAAAACCATATAGGGTAACCATATAGGGTAACTATATAAAACCATATAAGGTAACCATATAAAACCATATAGGGTAACCATATAGGGTAACTATATAAAACCATATAGGGTAACCATATAAAACCATATAGGGTAACCATATAGGGTAACTATATAAAACCATATAGGGTAACCATATAAAACCATATAGGGTAACCATATAGGGTAACTATATAAAACCATATAGGGTAACTATATAGGGTAACTATATAAAACCATATAGGGTAACCATATAAAACCATATAGGGTAACCATATAAAACCATATAGGGTAACCATATAGGGTAACTATATAAAACCATATAGGGTAACCATATAAAACCATATAGGGTAACCATATAAAACCATATAGGGTAACCATATAAAACCATATAGGGTAACCATATAAAGCCATATAGGGTAACCATATAAAGCCATATAGGGTAACCATATAAAGCCATATAGGGTAACCATATAAAGCCATATAGGGTAACTATATAAAACCATATAGGGTAACTATATAAAACCATATAGGGTAACTATATAAAACCATATAGGGTAACTATATAAAACCATATAGGGTAACCATATAGGTTAACCATATAAAACCATATAGGGTAACCATATAAAACCATATAGGGTAACCATATAAAACCATATAGGGTAACCATATAAAGCCATATAGGGTAACCATATAAAGCCATATAGGGTAACCATATAAAGCCATATAGGGTAACCATATAAAGCCATATAGGGTAACTATATAAAACCATATAGGGTAACTATATAAAACCATATAGGGTAACTATATAAAACCATATAGGGTAACTATATAAAACCATATAGGGTAACCATATAGGTTAACCATATAAAACCATATAGGGTAACCATATAAAACCATATAGGGTAACCATATAAAACCATATAGGGTAACCATATAAAGCCATATAGGGTAACCATATAAAGCCATATAGGGTAACCATATAAAGCCATATAGGGTAACCATATAAAGCCATATAGGGTAACTATATAAAACCATATAGGGTAACTATATAAAACCATATAGGGTAACTATATAAAACCATATAGGGTAACTATATAAAACCATATAGGGTAACCATATAGGTTAACCATATAAAACCATATAGGGTAACCATATAAAACCATATAGGGTAACCATATAAAACCATATAGGGTAACCATATAGGGTAACCATATAAAACCATATAGGGTAATTATATACGGTAACCATATAAAACCATATAGGGAAACCATATAGGGAAACCATATAGGGTAACCATATAGGGAAACCATATAGGGAAACCATATAAAACCATATAGGGTAAGCCTAAAAAAAAAACATATAGGGTAACCATAAAAAAAAACATATAGGGTAACCATAAAAAACCATATAAGGTAGCCATAAAAAAACATATAGGGTAACCATATAGGGTAACCATAAAAAACCCATATAGGGTAACCATATAAAACCATAATGAATACTATCAGTGAGGATCAGAGCCTGAACCACCAGTCCATCAAAAATGAGACTATTCTCTCCAGAGGAAATGCCTGGTTTTTGAAAACAAATTATTTTCAAAAGACATGCTTTGATTGTATGGTTATTACAGATTCACAAAGAACAAAACATTTCAGAGACAAGTTGTGCATCACCTTTGAAAAGCAGGAACGTTTCAGGTCAGGGTTAAAGATAGTATTAGGTCTGATACACAAGATTTTAATATAAAAACAATAACAAAATACACAGAAAACCCCAAATAAACAGAAAAGCCACTATTGCTTTGATTTTGGTAACTGAGCAAGGATTGACTAGACTCATATACACATTTCACACAGTCGTGTAAGCTGACCTGGCCAGATAACATATCTAGTGCCATCCTACTTTTAAACGAGCAGAGGCAGATAGCTAGCTAGCCATGAACAACCTAAACCAGACTGGAAAATGGCAGGATAACCTTAAACCAATTATATTCACCGGAAAGCAAGCCAAAAGATCCCCCAGTTTGTGTTGAGACAATAGTGTGAAAAATGTATGAAGCAGGGCCAAGTCCATCCCCTCCAACACACACAGGGCTCCCCCTCATAGGCCCAGGGGCTGCTGAACTGAAAGAGATTCTATGGGGGCCAACATGGCTCTATGGGGGCAGGGTCCCACTCTTTGGCCCTCACCGTCCACGACGGGCTGCAGCCAGTACTGCTCCATGCAGGCTTCATTCCCACAGGCGACATTAGTGGAGCAGCCCGTGCCTCCAGTAGTGGTACCTACAAATACAGTGACAGTAAACAGTCACCAGTCAGGCAGAGGAACGCTGAGAGGTATAGCAGGCAGGAAGGGCTGCATTCGGGAAGATGAGTGTTGTTTTGTCTTGTTGTCACTGATAATCACTAGGATACTGGAATGCATGATCTCTTTTGGTTTCTTTCGAAGGGAAAACTGACATGTAACCGTGGCACAAAGTGGGGTTGGGGTGTAAAATGAAAAACGGGGAAGCGTGTTTGGTGCGTTACGAAAGGAGTGAACCTACGAAAGGTTCTGATTGGTTGATTGAAGGAGCTGATTGAAAGACCTCTAAGGCTGCCTGCCCTCCTCTCAGACCCTATCTCAGCAGACTGGGCCCTACGAGGAGAGGCGGGGAGATGAGGGAGAGTGTCTGTGCCTTAGTAGAAGTCCTCTGCTCCTACTAGAGAAGCACACTAAGTTACGATGACACACATCAAGAGTCTGCATCAAGAGAACCAACATCATTAGGGGGAAAAGCATCCATGTGCCGATGCCAGCAATTCAGCACCGCAAGTGCACCTTTAGTCTTTTTTTCTTTTTGGGAGAACGCTTTTGAAGGTAACAGACCAAAATAGAAATGTGGGGGGAGACAGAGCATAATAGGATAGCTTTGTTCTTGTCACTGTGTCAGACACTGTTGTCTATCTACCAGACATGAGCTTTGTATTCTCCCCAGTCTTGGGTTTCCAGAGGAGATGGTTTGGTCAAAGAAGAGAGAAAGTCCAGTGAATGCAATCACCTCTGATAAGGATGGTTCTGAGGGTCGGTTCACCTCTGATAAGGATGGTTCTGAGGGTCGGTTCACCTCTGATAAGGATGGTTCTGAGGGTCGGTTCACCTCTGATAACGATGGTTCTGAGAGGTTGGTTCACCTCTGATAACGATGGTTCTGAGAGGTTGGTTCACCTCTGATAACGATGGTTCTGAGAGGTTGGTTCACCTCTGATAACGATGGTTCTGAGAGGTTGGTTCACCTCTGATAACGATGGTTCTGAGAGGTTGGTTCACCTCTGATAACGATGGTTCTGAGAGGTTGGTTCACCTCTGATAACGATGGTTCTGAGAGGTTGGTTCACCTCTGATAACGATGGTTCTGAGAGGTTGGTTCACCTCTGATAACGATGGTTCTGAGAGGTTGGTTCACCTCTGATAACGATGGTTCTGAGAGGTTGGTTCACCTCTGATAACGATGGTTCTGAGAGGTTGGTTCACCTCTGATAACGATGGTTCTGAGAGGTTGGTTGGGCGGAAGGAAGATGCAGTCTGAAGACTTCGGTAGGTGATTCACCAGCTACATACACTCCCTGCTTCTGCATCCGCTCCCTGTCAGCCTGGGAGAGCAGAGACCCAATCTCCTGATCACTGGACCAGGAGCTGTCCTGACTGACTGACAGGCAAATAGAGCGGACCTGACCAGCCACCAGACAAGGTAGTTCCCCTGAAAACAAAGAACTTGTAATCTTATTAGGTGTGCAAAATATCAAACATTCAGAGGCTACATTCCCACTATTTATCCCCTTTCTCCCTCTCTGATGCTTTCACTCCTCTGACAGTCTCTTCTGTGGTGTGGACTGCCATGGTTGCTGCTACTTCCCAGCATTAGAGCGCCCCTCGATGGACAGTTTGACCTCCTGTGGGATGAAGGAGGGTCGAGAGGAGCCGGAGGGGCCCAGCTGAGGGTGCGCCCCTTCCTCTACCTTCATGTACCTCTGAAGGCCGGGGGCGGACCAGCGCCTCTGAGACGCGCTCGACACTGTCGACACCACTCCCAACCCCGCCCCTGGACGAGCAGAACCCTCCGTGTGCAAATAGTAACTGCTCTGGCTCCTAGTTTGCTCTGCTGAAGTCCTATTTGGTCTGGTGGGCATCTCACTCTGCACAACACCCCCTAGTTGCATGGGCTCCTCTTTATCCCCCCTCTCCCTCTCCCTGTGGACGCGTTCCATCCTGAAGTGAGGCTGTGGCCTGGGCTGCTGGGGGGCAGGGGGCCCCATGGGCTGGCCGAAGGCCCCTGATGTAGAGTTGACTTTGGTGGAAGTCCTGGCTTGGGTCTGCTGCTGCTGTTGTTGTTGCTGCTGCTGCAAGGGCTTTTTCTGTTGCTGGGGTGGCTGCTGCAGAGTGATGGACACACACACGTCTCCTACCTGCAAGTGGTGGCAGGCCAGGCCATAGAGCTGGGCCGTGCGCTCTGGGCTGCAGGAGGACCAGCCCTGGCCAAACACAAAGAAGGGGTGTTCCGGGGGCACGTCGATGGTCACCTTGCTCTGCTGCTCGCCCACTGTGAAGTGCAGCGCCACCAGGCCGGGTCTCTGCTGGCTGGTCCTGATGTCCACCACCATGCTGGAGTCGATCTTCAGCCCCCCGCTCACCTCAGCACTCCGCACAAAATCCTGAGTCTGCAGGTCCTCTACACGCTTCAGCTCCCCCGTGGCCAGCTGGATGATTGCCCCCTTCATGAAATGGGAGGGATTGGCGGGGGCAGGGTTGGGTGCCGGGGCCAGGGCCTGTGTGAGGGCTGCCGCGACTGGAATAGAAATAGGCTGCTGCTCCACGGCGGCCAGTTCCACCACAGCCCTGTCTGGGAGGCACACTCTGGCTGGAGACTCAGAGGCTTTAGAGTAGGTGGTGGGGGAGGCCATGGTGACAGCAGAGGTGTCGTCATTGGTCCGGCTGGGGTAGTGCTGGGGTGGCTGTTGATGTTGATGATAGTCTAAGGGGACCAGGACTGTCTGTCCATTGGCCAAGATGACCGCGTGGCCTGGCTGCTGTTGATGGGCCGTCACCCTGGGGTCTCCATACACCACAGGGTGGATCGCGTATGCTGTCCGGCCAATACTCTCCCCTGCCTCCCCATGAGCCTCTCTGCCTCTCTGGGAGCCCTGGGATAGGTTCAGGGGACCAAAGGACACCTCTTTGCGCCCTCCACTCACACCTTGGACAGGAGAGGCTAGGCGACCAACAACCTGCTGAACCTTGAGGATGACAAAAGACACATCTTAACACATTTCAATCAACCTTTTCAGATTTAAAATGTAATAAATTGTTGTGTCTGAGAAAAAAAAGAGACTTGAGTTTTGTCCTCCTGTACCTCCACTCAACCACCATTATTAAGCCTCAGAAAGCAGTGGTTTCCTATCAACTCTAGTCGAGACCACAAGCCAGAGTATTTTTAGTCTTTCCTTGAAGCAGCAGGCAGTGTGTGGATGTGACTGGTTGCCCAATGATCAGCACACCCTCAAGTAATAAAGGAAGGAAGTGGAGGGGAACATGGATATTGTGCAACTGTCACAGCAGACACTATAAAAAGTCAAGTGCACTAAAAGTCTGAATTTTGGACAATTCAAAACTCTCCTTATTCGAAAACCATTTGAAAATAAAACATTTATTTAAAATAAGTAAATACGTGCGTGTAAGTTACTTCAACAAAACCTTGAGTCTTACCTCCAGGTCAGTGTCTGGGGTGCTGCGCTGCCCAGGCGAAGCCCTCTCGTCCAGCCTGCGGCTCTTCAGGCTTCTGTCCTGTGAGTGCTCCAGTGCTACAGAGGCAGATGCTGCCTGCAGCAGCCTTGCATTCCTGGCATTGTAGACTGAGTCCTGGAGCATCTCCCTGGCTGCCTGCTCCCTCTCCCCTCCATTCACCTCCCTATCCCTGTCTGTCTCCTGCTCCCCGCTGTAGGGGTCCCTGGGGGCAGGCGCAGTCCTGGTGCCCTGAGGGTGGTAAAAGACAGGCACTCCCCGAGGACTGAGCTCTGCGGCGGGCAGCGGGCCCAGGTGCTGGGCAGCCTGTTCCGAGGTCAGCATCAGCGGGACCCCTCCGGACGACCCCACTTTGGCAAAGGCATGGGCAGATACATGGGTCTGAGTAGGAGGGGAGACCAACCCCTCCTGGATGACTGACTGGTAGGGGACCAGGTGGGGCTGGGAGAGGGCAACTGAGGGGGAGATCAGGGTGCTGGGAACAAAGCCAGGAGGGACTGCATAAGGGACTGCACCATATGGAGAGACAAACTGGAAAGAGGAGTGGGGGATCTGGGCATAGCCTAGAGGGGGATAGGAGATACCTGGATGATGCTGTAGGAGAGATGAGGGGACAGTGTAAGCTGGAGAGATATGGCTTAACACTGGGTGTAGATTGGTCTGGGAGTAGGAGACAGAGGGGAGAGCCACCCTATAGAGCATGCTGTACTGGTCAACAGGCATCCCTTGGAGGCCCTCAGCACTCTCTACTCCATAGTGTAGACCAGGCTGAGCATGCAGCCACTCCTCTGCTGTGCCACTTCCCTGAGTGTCACTACCGACCCCTGAGCTCTGAGTGGAGGGCACTTCCTCCCCCCCTCCCCCTCCCACCCCACTTCCTGCCCCACCAGTAGCACTACTGCTACTGGTGCTGTTGTTGAGATCCCTCTTCTTGGGAGGCAGGCACTCCTGATTGCGCTCGTGACCCGGCTTCATGGCGGTGCCGTGTGGTCTTGTCTGGGCGTGAAATGCTCTTTACTGTGCAGCACGGGAGTGGAGCCCGTAGGCCAGGCAGTCAGCACCACAGGAACCAGCTCTGAGAACCTGCAGCTGACCTCGTCCACCGCCTCACCTGGATACACAGAGAGAGACAGTGTGACCAGCCGCCAGACGACCCCAATGATTCACCTTAACATACTACATCAACACATACTAGACCCACGTCACAAGCCAGGCTTAGAGTGCCAAGATGTTTGAGAGAGAAAGTAGGAAATGTGTTTTCAGACCTAGACACAGGAGATCCACAAAATGGACACAAACAAACAGAATTTCAGCTAAAGATGCACTATGCAGAAATTGCTCCGCAATTTACTGATTGCTAAAATTCTAATAGTTCTCCTGATTTCAGTTTGGTGACAAAACAAGCAAGTATAGTATAGAGAATCATTGTACCTTCTAAACAACTTTGAAGTATATTTTCCATAACCAAAAATATTGTATATTCAGCTGTTTGAAGCTGGTGTACAAAACCTAAAGTAAATGACGCAAAAACAAATAGAAATAGCGCACATAGAACACATGTACCGCTTCTTAGACTTGCTTTCAATGGGAATGACAGATCCATAACACACATCTATGTGAATTTTGTCAGGTCGCCCAAAAAGCTACATATTGCAGGTTTTAACTCTGGATATTATTTCCTTGAATAATTAGGCCTATTTGCCATCGTGTGATGACAGGAGTTGAGAAAACCAACAGTACCATAAAGATCAGGCACACACTTCAACTCATTTATGGTCTATGCCATATTGCTTTCTCCCCATGGCAACAAGTTATGTTACAGGCTGAACTGTATGACATAGTGAATCACAGCACAAGAGGAAGAGGGGGAGTGAGTAAGAGAGTAATGGAGAGACTTCTCTACACCTCAGCTGCTGCAACCAGAAATGCTTTCAGATTACTCAGAACCATCTTTTTCAGCTAGCCTAATAATATTGTCTTGTCCCATGACACGGCTGTGTATTAGTAGGAAGCCAGGCGAGGGAAACGTAAGGGTGAAGACAGATGAGATTGTTAAACACCTATACAACAAACCCACTTCCACCCACACACATCCTCCCTTTCTTTATAAAACCTTATATAAAACGTGCTAAATGACCAACATTCATATCACATGCCTCACTTTCCATGTGAAGAGGAGTGCAGGAAACTTGATATTTTCATAAATTTAGTTCCAACATTTTCCCCAATATAACCAATCTTTGACATGTCCATGAAGAAATTAGCGTTATTCGCTACAGTAGGCCTATTTGGTGAAGGATGCTGTTGTCATCTTCTTTGAATAGGAGCAATGATCTCAAGGCATAGATCATGTTGTCATTCGCAACGTAAAACATTGGACAAACTGCACTATAACTTAACATGTTCACATCTGATATCAAATTGATTAAGCTCTCTTGATAGTTTCAATAGCTAAAACTGAAATTTGAGTTGGGATGGGAGTAAAAAGTAGCAATGTAGTTGGGTGTTTCCTCATGTCATTCAAACAAGCTTGAGAATACTCATACTGGCTACAAAACATGATCAAATAATTGGATGACAATTACCTACTGTTGTGTGCACAGTTAGAAAAGTAAACTTTCGTGGGATGAAAATAATAGTGAAGTGAGAAGGCCAGGCAACGTCAGAATTTATGGCTTGACATCAGCGAACACTAGTAATGGCTTGCTAGCTAGCGAGCTGGATTGCCATTTATCACCTGTTAATATCGGTCAAATATAGTATCTCCAGACGCCACGACTTCCTGTCTTCTCGTGCACTTACCTCCAAATATCATTGTGGATATGCCTCGACTGCCTTAAGCTTTCGGAACAGTTAATATGATAAAGAAATATGGATGAAATCAGGGCAGATTAGTCGAGCCCATTTCAGAGGCCAGCAGACGAAAACCCAGTGGCGCTCCTAGATGACGTCAGACATTGTAAATTCGATTTCCTGGATGATTTTGAGGCATATAAATCCGATAATTTTCAGAAATTTGAGCTTCATAGCCAATAAAAAAATACGCATGTTTACCTTCTGCTAGGAATACTTGATTTGCCATTTCCCCCCGAATGTCTGCATGCACAGTTATCTATTTCCCTTTAGAACACACATTGTCTTGTTCCTCTCTAAATGGCAATCCTCAGGCAATGAAAACAGGTGGTATTTTAGCCATTATGGGTATCTCATTGAGATTCGTTAGGAGGTGCTTGAAATACGAATGCAGTAATTTCTCAGATTTACAGTACCGGTATATTATTGTGACGTGTTGTTTTTGCAATTTTCCAGGTTGATGCTCCGAATTTACAGCAGGGGGTGCTGGTGGCATGCTTATTGATATACGTTAGAGTGTACAGTAGCTTTGCATTTTCTTATCCGTACACTGACTGTAGTATGATCTGGTTTGAATGTAATCAGACCTGTATATAGCATGGTTAATATGTTAATTTGAATAGCATGTGAATATTTTCAGTTTCCCTCAAATCTGTGTTGCAGACATTGCTTAATCGTCTCATTTTGACAGCTTCGCAATCCAGCCAGTCACAAGCGTTGCAGCCATTTTATTGGATGTCTGTGAAATACTGAGTACAGGAATTCACACACATCCCCCCCCCCCATAACAAAAAACAATGACAACTTCAGAAATTGTTAGCATTTTTATTTGCTCTAAATTCTTTAACATTGACATTTGGCCTTACAGCTGTGATCCCCTGTGGTCAGAGTGTTGACAGTGCTTTTGCACTTCAGAACCCTCAATTTTCCAACAAGTGTTCTGCAAGCATTAAATGTGCATCTCCAAACTTGACCTAACATATTGACACTCCACAGAGCATAAATGTACAACATTAATCCCAACATGGTACTTCAGATCAAGCAATTAAATTTGGCTTCCAGATGCAGCTTTTGAAGCACTCAGTCTCTCAATGTCATTACTCTGGGTATAACAACATGCTTAGCAGAATAAGTGAGCCGGTACATTGATCACAGTAAGTAACCCAAATTTCCATCTAAAAAGGAATTTCCTACATTCCTGTTTTAGACCATTTGCATTACTGAATAAATATGTGCACTGTTGATCAACATCAAATTGTGTCAAATGAAGAGCACAATTGTTATACAATAACTGCTGAGTGCACCAATGCTGTGAATTAGTGGTAAACTAAAACAAGGGCTGTGCATTAATGGAATATAAACTAGAAGTTGGGGCTAAAAAAACAGTGAGTACCACAATTAGAAAACTGTAAAATAAGTCATTTCAAGCAATAAAACTGTACATTATTTGCCAATATTATTTTCACCTTCTCAGAATTCAAACAACCATCACCAGTAGTTATTTCATACAGCTTCACTTCATATTTGGGATTTGTCTTGTATATATCAGGTGAAGGAGCAATATGAGGGCTCATTAGAGAAAACAGATTCCAACTGTTTACATGTCTCCACTTCAAACCCACTCTGAAACAAATCACCCAACTATGGTGAATAGACATGATGATTGTCTGAGCATCAGTTCAGGCGGCATCCAGCCATTAGCAGCATCAGTTCAGGCCGTGTGGGTGTATAGTAATGATAGGACAGGTATCCAGCCTGCCCAGAGGTTCTTTACTGCCCACAGCTCCAAAACATACATGTCCAGAAACTGATGCATTTCAATGCCAAAGCCATCAAGGGAAAAGTTGATTGATGAATGTCCACAAATGTATTGTCTCGAACCGTGAAGACATTTTCATGTGCCAGTTCCCTGGCATTTTATTGGTGTGTTGTGTGATTGAAGATCATTTCCTGCAAGAAGGCCTAATAGTAAATAGCCCCGTCTGCCCTTCTCCTTTCACTATTTAGTTATTATTCATTCTAGAAATAATGCAGTACCTTACCAGAAGGTCTCTAGAAATACAACTAAACTAAGTGATACAAATAAAGCGATGTGTCTACCACAGATTTAACTCCTCATAACTCCTTTTTTCCTTCGCAAAGTGTCATCAGCACTGCATCAATGTCACTACAAAATCATATTCCACTAACATTCTTCTACGTACTCAACTGAATCGAAAACTAGAAAGTGAAACTGGAAATCAAAATGGACTTTCTACAGAGAGCAACCCTGGCAAACCCCTGAAGAAATGTGTGATTTAAGCAAAGAATAATAATCTTGTGCAAAAAACAAACAGCCACATCATCACATTCAACTGAGCTAGCCTCTGGCCTCTAGCATGATAGTACAACCCTTCTGGACTCGAAGCACTGATTTGAGTGAGAACTTTAGCCACGGGACCTCAGAGTGCCTCATTGGTCAGAGTTTCAGTGGAGAGCCATATCTTTGCCCCGTTCAGGAACTTGCTGAGAGGAGTGCCCAGGATGCTGCGGCGGCACATGTTCCCCACGGGAGAGAAGGGGAAGGAGGAGCTAAGGTACTCTGGAGTTGAAGAGGGCTCGTGGGTGGAACCGGCCTTAAAGTACATCCTGCTGTGGTCTGATGGGGGGGCGCTGGGGTTAGAGGTCGGGGTGCTGGCCGGAGTGGCCCCCTTGTACTGGCGTAGCTGGCTCTGCAGCTTCTCTACCTCATCAGCCAGCTGGGAGAGCTTGTGGTATGCGGTTACAGGGCCGCCCTTGGGGATGCTGGCTTCAGGGACCCAGCGCAGGAAGTAGAGCCTCCACAGAGCCAGGTGTGAAGGCAGGAGCTGGGGGATGAGCATCCCCTGTAGGTCTGCGGGCCGGGAGACCCAGTCCCTGAAGAAGCGCTCTGTTGGGCTCTCCACCACCTCTCTGGTCTGGGCAAAGTCTGGTTTGAGCCGCGGCACCAGGGAGTTCCGCCTGGTCAGGGTGAGGCTGTCATGGCCGTCCATCAGGATGTTCCTCAGGGAAGAGGGCATCCCTCGGAGTGTAGAACTGTAGTTTTTCTGGAAGAGAAAGAAACACACACTCATTTACAAGTTATTTAATTTAGAATGTATACATGTAGATGGTGTTGATTTTACTTTGATGGACATGACATTTTGATCTTCATGAATTCAGGTTATTTCCAGGCATCTGGGACTGTCCCTGGATAGTCTTGCATAGCTATTCTTGCAAAGCTCCCTAATTTACACATCTAGAATTGAAATGTACTTATCCTGTTAAGGGGTAGTTGACAACTCTCTCTTTCACTGTATTCATTTGCATTCTCAAACAAAGAGAGCAAACTGACCTTGGTGCGTCTAAAGGACTTCACTGTTCCATTCTGAACACAGGTGGCACCTTTTCCAACATACATGGGGTTGTTGAAGAGGGCCTGGTCTTTGGGGGTGAACTGCTGTGACCAGTCCCAGACAGGGGGGAAACGCAGGGCCTTCTCCTCCCCCATAGGGATGCACTTACTCTTAGCAAAATCCTGTGGAGGAGGACAGTTAAGGTTACTAATACTGCACACAGCTGCACACAGATCTGAGCTACATCATATCAGAGGTGCGTTGACGGAGTTGAATACAACCGCAACTATGTTGTTGAGGGGGAACTTCCTGTGTTTGTGGCTTTGTGTGTGTGTGAGCTCCTCACCATGCTGTTCTCAGTGCGCTGCTGGGAACAGTTGAAGAGAAAGGTGCTGAAGACAGGGATCCACATGCTGTCACTGAGCACAGTCAGGTACGTCTCAGTGAACTCAAAGGCTGCTGGGTACTGATTTATAATCTGCCACACACAGTCCAGGAACAGCTGGAACAGAGGAGACTGAGGGTATGGAGGAGAGGAAGAGGGGGAAAGGTAGAGAATATTGTGATTAAGGGCGGCAGGTAGTCTAGCGATTAAAGCCGTTCGGCCAGTAATCAAAAGGTTGCTGATTTGACTTCCTGAGCCGACTAGGTGAACAATCTGTTGATGTGCCCTTGAGCAAGGCACTTATCCTGAGCGACTTACCCGAGCAATTAAGGTTAAAAGTGTTTGCTAAATTACTAAAATCACTGGACACAAAAACAATGACAACATTTCAAAGTGCATCTACATGTCAAGCTCCATGTCAAGTATGCAAATAGACTAAGCCTACCTCCTCTTTGTCATTCTTCTTCAAATGGTTGCACCGGTGGAGGAAGCGATGGCCAGCCATCACCCACTCCTTCTGCACCAGGCTCTGGAAGCCAGTGAGGCTACGGAAGTGAGGGTCCAGCATCAGTTGTACCAGAGAGGACACCACACAGCTCAGGTCCCTGTCTTCTTCCTCTGGAGAGAGAAGAGCGAAAAGAAGAGAAGAGGAGAGAAATACAGGTCAGACAGACACAGACAGACAGACAGACAACTAAAGGACAAAACCATGCATTTCTTTACCTTGCAGAATGACAGACACATGTTTTCCCTCCAGCAAGTAGACTACCTCGGCTGAATGCTTCAGGAAGGCCCTGGAGACAGGAATATGAAAGGATACAGTTGACTTTAACTCTAGGTACAAATATGTAACATTTACACATACATTTTAAGTACAACATTCATTAACTCTGACCAAAAGTTGAGTCCAACCAAAATTATCCTGTTCTTGTTCATGAAATATTACCACCATTAAAAAATGTAAATAAAAGGACTAATATATATACCAGATGGTAGAGAGAGAACCAGCAGGAGCGTCTGTCAATGCTAGTACTTTTCTAAATGAAACTTCATGCAGGACAGGACAGCGGCAATGCCAGTGCAAACAGCATGGTGAGCCAACCTGCTGGGCCAGTGGCGTCTAAATATTTGCACATACCTGACATACTCCAGCCATCGAGAGCTTTCCATTGACGACAGCCACTTCTCCTCAGACTCCTCAAAGGGCTCTGCACACAAACAAACACAGTCAAACATCCCAAGAGCTTTCAGAATCCCTAAGAGCAGCAATAAAAGCCTAAGAACAACAAAGGGCCTTCATAAAAAAATGAATTAAGCAACAAATAAATCACAACATTCATTTGATTGATTGATTTCAATTCCTCCGACTTACCGATGACACAGATCTGCCGCACTTTGACAAAGGCAGCCTGGATGTCCTGGATGTTGGGCAGGTTCTTGTCCAGGTCGGACTTGAGGACGTCACTGCGCTGTGGGTGGCTCTTTGTTATGGCACTACAGATCCTACCACAACACAAGGCAGGAAAAGACTGTTGGAAATGGTCTTAACAGCACTGCTTGTTTGACAAGCAGTTTATTTACTTCTCTTTGGTACTGCGAGTCTGGACAGAATAGTTTGGCAATCTCACTTGTCAGTTATGCCAAAATAACAAATCACAGTGCTGACATGATAATCACACTATTTGAAAGGAAATTGAAAACAGATGATTGTTGTAAACAATATGAAAACATCAACAAATATAAATGGATTCATTGATATTCTATTCAGTCTTATTATACCTCTGGTCCAGCTTCCTCTGCTGCAGTGGGTCACTGATGCTGGCCATGCGCACCAGGGCACTCCCGTTGTGGTGATTCCAGCACCACAACTAAGGGAAACACACACAAACACACACCACCTTGTCATGTTTCAGCAGTCACACAAACGGTCCCCCTTGTTCTCTCACTTACAAACACTCACATACGCTCAAATGCATAGTCACTCCTCTCAAAGCACTTAACAAATCGGAGTCATTAAGGCTTTTATTAAGCAAAAGCGGCTGTTTTTGGGGATGAAAGAGGCTGGCCACTCACAGGGATGCGGTGAGCAGTGAAAAAACATAGGTACTGCTTCAGGTCTTGATCCGCCAGGGACACTGGGACCACAAAGTACTCTGGGAGACTGGAGAGAGAAATATAAGAGGGAAATATGCATTACAGAGATGCACCAAATGGCAAGAGGTTAACATTTGATGTCACTGAGTCGGGCGTCATATTATCCACAGCAGAGCCTGAAATGGTTCACCACAATATGAAAAGAAATAACTTCAATTCTTTGGCAGCAAGTGAAGCAATTACTACATTTCCATCTCCACAAAGATTCTATTACATAAAGTGTCAATGTAAGCCATAAAGTATTACCATTCTGCCTGATGAGGATGACACTCTAATGAGCTATGTTAATCATAATCCAAATCTGGTAATAATCCATGTCGTTTAGAAAATGAGCTGAACGCCTGCTGTAACCCTCCCTCCCCCTCATCCCCACTCCCCTAAACTATGTGGGCCCCACCTGGGTGAGACGACGTAGCCCTCGTTGATGGAGCACACCCTCCACTCTGCTGCACCTGTTCTCTTGATCTCTCGGTCCCATTCAGAGGGCCGGTCAAACAGGGGCATCTGCAGTCCTCCTCCGGGATCTACGCCATTAACTCGCTCCCCTGCACATGTAGCAGTGAGTTCTTGCTAATTAAAGACACACACCTGCTTGCTGTATTTCCTTCAACTCAAACATTGCAACAATTGTAAATACAGTGCCTTGCGAAAGTATTCGGCCCCCTTGAACTTTGCCACAAGCCACCTGGGAGACACACCAAACATGTGGAAGTAGGTGCTCTGGTCAGATGAAACCAAAATTGAACTTTTTGGCAACAATGCAAAATGTTATGTTTGGCGTAAAAGCAACACAGCTCATCACCCTGAACACACCATACCCACTGTCAAACATGGTGGTGGCAGCATCATGGTTTGGGCCTGCTTTTCTTCAGCAGGGACAGGGAAGATGGTTAAAATTGATGGGAAGATGGATGGAGCCAAATACAGGACCATTCTGGAAGAAAACCTGATGGAAAACCTACACTCGATCCCTCCGATGTCAACAACTACAGACCAGTATCCCTTCTTTCTTTTCTCTCCAAAACTCTTGAACGTGCCGTCCTTGGCCAGCTCTCCCGCTATCTCTCTCAGAATGACCTTCTTGATCCAAATCAGTCAGGTTTCAAGACTAGTCATTCAACTGAGACTGCTCTTCTCTGTATCACGGAGGCGTTCCGCACTGCTAAAGCTAACTCTCTCTCCTCTGCTCTCATCCTTCTAGACCTATCGGCTGCCTTCGACACTGTGAACCATCAGATCCTCCTCTCCACCCTCTCCGAGTTGGGCATCTCCGGTGCGGCCCACGCTTGGATTGCGTCCTACCTGACAGGTCGCTCCTACCAGGTGGCGTGGCGAGAATCTGTCTCCTCGCCACGCGCTCTCACCACTGGTGTCCCCCAGGGCTCTGTTCTAGGCCCTCTCCTATTCTCGCTATACACCAAGTCACTTGGCTCTGTCATAACCTCACATGGTCTCGCCTATCATTGCTATGCAGACGACACACAATTAATCTTCTCCTTTCCCCCTTCTGATGACCAGGTGGCGAATCGCATCTCTGCATGTCTGGCAGACATATCAGTGTGGATGACGGATCACCACCTCAAGCTGAACCTCGGCAAGACGGAGCTGCTCTTCCTCCCGGGGAAGGACTGCCCGTTCCATGATCTCGCCATCACGGTTGACAACTCCATTGTGTCCTCCTCCCAGAGCGCTAAGAACCTTGGCGTGATCCTGGACAACACCCTGTCGTTCTCAACTAACATCAAGGCGGTGGCCCGTTCCTGTAGGTTCATGCTCTACAACATCCACAGAGTACGACCCTGCCTCACACAGGAAGCGGCGCAGGTCCTAATCCAGGCACTTGTCATCTCCCGTCTGGATTACTACAACTCGCTGTTAGCTGTGCTCCCTGCCTGTGTCATTAAACCCCTACAACTCATCCAGAACGCCGCAGCCCGTCTGGTGTTCAACCTTCCCAAGTTCTCTCACGTCACCCCGCTCCTCCGCTCTCTCCACTGGCTTCCAGTTGAAGCTCGCATCCGCTACAAGACCATGGTGCTTGCCTACGGAGCTGTGAGGGGAACGGCACCGCAGTACCTCCAGGCTCTGATCAGGCCCTACACCCAAACAAGGGCACTGCGTTCATCCACCTCTGGCCTGCTCGCCTCCCTACCATTGAGGAAGTACAGTTCCCGCTCAGCCCAGTCAAAACTGTTCGCTGCTCTGGCCCCCCCCCAATGGTGGAACAAACTCCCTCACGACGCCAGGACAGCGGAGTCAATCACCACCTTCCGGAGACACCTGAAACCCCACCTCTTCAAGGAATACCTAGGATAGGATAAAGCAATCCTTCTCACCCCCCTTAAATGATTTAGATGCACTATTGTAAAGTGGCTGTTCCACTGATGTCAGAAGGTGAATTCACCAATTTGTAAGTCGCTCTGGATAAGAGCGTCTGCTAAATGACTTAAATGTAAATGGAGTCTGCAAAAGACCTGAGACTGGGACGGAGATTTGTCTTCCAACAAGACAATGATCCAAAACATAAAGCAAAATCTACAATGGAATGGTTCAAAAATAAACATATCCAGGTATTAGTATGGCCAAGTCAAAGTCCAGACCTGAATCCAATCGAGAATCTGTGGAAAGAACTGAAAACTGCTGTTCACAAATGCTCTCCATCCAACCTCACTGAGCTCGAGCTGTTTTGCAATGAGGAATGGGAAAAAATGTCAGTCTCTCGATGTGCAAAACTGATAGAGACATACCACAAGCGACTTACAGCTGTAATCGCAGCAAAAGGTGGCGCTACAAAGTATTAACTTAAGGGGGCTGAATAATTTTGCACGCCCAATTTTTCAGTTTTTGATTTGTTAAAAATGTTTGAAATATCCAATAAATGTCGTTCCACTTCATGATTGTGTCCCACTTGTTGTTGATTCTTTAAAAAAAATAGTTTTATATCTTTATGTTTGAAGCCTGAAATGTGGCAAAAGGTCGCAAAGTTCAAGGGGGCCGAATACTTTCGCAAGGCACTGTATATGTTGATGCCCCGGTGTTCCAACAAAACGGAACAATGTGATCAATTGAGTTAACAGTGTATTTTGGCATGTTTTCCTTTAGGTTCCTCACATGTCAAGACATGTACAGTGGGGATGCTACTGATAGCTAGAACAGTTTGGCAGGCCACAGGGAATATGGGTGTGTCAAAGCCTTTTCAGTCAGAACCAGATGATTAAGCAGTGTACTGTATACCTACCCAAGGATCCATAGTATTGCTTCCCTACGTACTCAAAGCCAAACAGCAGCTGGGGATCAGCGGGCTGGGAGTAGTGAGCGATGGCCAGGCAAACCTTAAATTACAGGGTGGGGCAAACACATGACTTCAAAAGGAAGGAACTGAACAGGTCCAGGCAAATATACAGTACATACAGTGCCTTTGGAAAGTATTCAGACCCCTTGACTTTTTCCACATTTTGTTACGTTACAGCCTTATTCTAAAATGGATAACATTAATATTTTTTCCTCAGCAATCTACATACAAACCCCATAATGACAAAGTTAAAACAGGTTTAGATTTATTCGCAAATGTATTAAAAATAAAAAAACGAAATATATTTTTACATTTGGTAAGATTTCTAAAAACTTGTGTTTTTGTTTGTCATTATGGGCTATTGTGTTAAGATTGTTGAGGGGGGAAAAAAACAATTCAATAAAATGTAGAATAAGGCTGTAACATAACATAAAATGTGGAAGGGGTCTGAACACTTTCCGAATGCACTGAAGGGCCTAGTTATACGAGCCTGGAAGTTTCCCTTTGCTGCTTTTTGACTAACACCAGAGTATACACCTTTATATTATACTAGGGAAATTGTTTCCATAGCTAAGGCTGGCAGTGAGGACTAGTGAAGAGCAGAATAAACAACCTCGGAAGAATCAAAACAGTTGTTTTGTAAGGTGTTAAAGATCATAGTAAACCATTGTTATGTAAATGCAGGCTGAAAAGTAGCAGGGGCCTGGCTTTGGCCCCAGGTGAGAGCAGATCTGCAGGAGCCATGGTCCAATGACATGGGTGCCGGCACACATAAATGGAAACAGAAAAGTCTTAAACTTTTGGGTAAAACACTGCGGTAAGTCCTGTATGGAAATGCACCACTTGTCAGGTCAGGGAGTCTGGAAAATATCCTGGCCCCAACAATAGAATCTAAGGGAGATGGTCTGCTAGAATCTTTAAGATGTGACGGCAGATATTTCTGTACTGTGAATGGAGACGGGTTTCAGTGACTCCATAGGATATGCTGTCCCTTTTCAATGAGTTGTGTCTTTGAAATGCTCTTTGATGCACGTTCTGGCTGCCTCGGAGTCTGCTGACCACGGCCAGAGTGTTTTTCTGTTCACCTCTTACAGGAGTTGTTTTTATTCATTTGGAGGTGATGCTTTTATTGGCTAAAGACTCAGGAACCTGCTTGGGAACTTTCAATAACACTTCAAGCTGTGCCTTGGCGACAAGGGGCCTCTACCTTTACTACAAGATCCCACCATTTAAACAGCAGAATGTATTATTTAGCCCAGACATTCTCAACAGCTGAGGCACTAAGTCATGTTTTCTACACCTTGAAGGGTAGATAGAACTCTCACACAGGAATACTATGAAGAGTAAAATAGATTGTCAAACTTGAATTTGACCATTTGCTGTATTTCATTTTAAGTGAGTGACAAAGACATTAATTTATGTCTCACTATTTCTAATAAAAGGCAAACGTTGAAAAGCAACGGCAAACATTTGAAAGACTTCAACCATTGAACCATAATCATGTATTTGTAAGTGTGCCTTGGGACGATCTGGGTAGCTAAGTTGCTCCAAGCAGTCAGAATTAAGCGTGGCAGCCAGGATTTCATTTAAGTGAAACCTAGGAAAGCAAACCTTAGCAGAACGCCTATTTCTATTGGGATAGAGGACTGAGTCTGGCGTTTGGAGCTTTCCATCAGTGGCAGTGGCATAGAATTACACAATGCTGTCCATTCATTGGAGGAGCTGCGACCAAAACACAGGACACAAGGAAGGAACTTGTGTTCATGTATGTATGTGTGTGTGTGTGCCTCTGTATATTTGAGAGACTGCTCCCAACTCTGTAAATTCCTTTGGTATAATAAGCTATTATAGAATGGCTTCATTCCATATGTCACAAAGAAAAAGGACCAAGCCCTGGTTTAGCTCCCCACAGTAATTACACTGTGTGTCCCCATATAGAAATAGACACAGGAAGTGCAGTTAAATCCCACTCTGTACCATTCCAATACCAACAGCAGAAACACCCATTCATAAAAAACACCATGTGTAATCAGAAACAACCAGGAGTTACCATTGGACTTCTAAACAGCTGTCATATGTGCCCAAGACCCCCCCCCCCCCTGCCCTGAAAGGCAGAGTAGCCAGGTAATGTTAATAGTTACTTCTTAGTTCAAAATCCTTCAGGTGTGTGTTGAGGGGCTTCAAGCGCTAGCTCCCCCTTTCTCTGACAAACTGCTCCCATGTGGCATGCACCATGCACTCTGGCTGGAGATCTAAGGTCACGTGTGTACATAGACGCAGGCTGTCAGGAAGATATACTGAGGTCTGCAGTCTCCCTGCCACGGCCATGCATAGGACTCAGGGCTGCTGCTAAGAACTCTTGGAGGCCTTACTCCACATAACACAGAATTAACTTTTGGACCAGAACCTGGGGTGCACCGCATCTGTGTTTGCAGAGTGATCAGAAACTAGAGGGCTGAATGGTTGTTTTGTTCCCTGGTTGTTTTTTGTGGTGACTTTAAAACCTCTCCATCCGGCTTCATATGTTCCAATTGGCTTGCAGGTTATATCCAGGGTGGCTCCCTTCTCCCTTCTCCCCGGCTCCTTCTCCCCCCTACCCGGCTCCTTCTCCCCCCTACCCGGCTCCTTCTCCCCCCTACCCGGCTCCTTCTCCCTCCTACCCGGCTCCTTCTCCCTCCTACCCGGCTCCTTCTCCCTCCTACCCGGCTCCTTCTCACTGCATCACATTGTCTAGAATGAGCTCAACAGGCCCACAGGGCTCGGTAACACTGTATACAGACTTTTTTTTTTATATTGTTTTATTGACGGTATGCTTGTTTATTCCATGTGTAACTCTGTGTTGTAGTTTGTTTCGCACAGCTTTGCTTTATCTTTATCTGCCAGGTCGCAGTTGTAAAACGAGAACTTGTTCTCAACTAGCCTACCTGGTTAAATAAAGGTGAAATAAAAATAAATAAAAACTCCAGGTGAATGCTCTTGACCAGGCCTGTTTGTTGGCTTTGCTGTCAGAAATAGAAGAGGGGAGGAGAGGGAGGAAGGGCACAGAAAGGAGGATACAGGGAAGCCTACATCGCCCAAGAAGGGCCTCCTCAGTGTGTTTGTCAATGGGGTTACCATACACATACAGTCCTGTTTGGTTTTCTGGGAGAGGACATAGTACACATGGCATTTTTTCTCATCCAAAATAAAGGATTAACTAGTGTCATTGCCAGCATGTTTGCGCTCATACTCACATAATAGGACTTAACACTGATAATCATGTAGGCTAGCAAGAGATGATTAAAAAATATTTAAATCTGACAGTGGCAGTCTTTTGGGAACAGCTATACTGACAGCAGAGGCATTCCACTCCACAGTGAATTACCAGTGAAATCCTCTTAGAAACTAATCCACTGTAGTAGTGAGGCAGAGTTGAGTTGGAGGATTACCATGCTCGATGGCTGGTATCTAGCCTCAGGTACAATTCAAGAGTCAACACCATGTACATTTATATAGTGTTTATACATCAAAAATGTCCATTTTGTTCAGAAAGCTTATATCGCAAACCTTCTTGGCGCTTTGGGGCCCAGCCTCGTCGAAGCGGAACCTGATGATTCGGAAGTCCTTGCAGTAAAGGATGAGCTCGGTGGGATTAAACTTCAGCTTCTGGTTAGAACACAGAACCTTCTGCTTCCTCTTAGCATCATTCACTGAGAGGAACAAACACAAAACAAAGACCAGGGGCGAGACAGTGCTTTTTTAAATTTATTTCACCTTTATTTAACCAGGTAGGCGAGTTGAGAACAAGTTCTCATTTACAACTGCAACCTGGCCAAGATAAAGCAAAGCAGTGTGACACAAACAACACAGAGTTACACATGGAATAAACAAGCGTACAGTCAATAACACAATAGAAAAAAAGAAAGTCTATATACAGTGTGTGCAAATGGCATGAGGAAGTAAGGCAATAAATAGGCCATAGTAGCAAAGTAATTACAATTTAGCAAATTAACACTGGAGTGATAGATGAGCAGATGATGATGTGCAAGTAGTGATACTGGTGTGCAAAAGAGCAGAAAAGTAAATAAAAACAATATGAGGATGAGGTAGGTAGATTAGATGGGCTATTTACAGATGGGCTATGTACAGCTGCAGCGATCGGTTCACTGCTCTGATAGCTGATATTTAAAGTTAGTGAAGGAAATATAAGTCTTCAGCTTCAGCGATTTTTGCAATTCATTCCAGTCATTGGGCAGCAGAGAACTGGAAGGAAAGGCAGCCAAAGTAGGTGTTGGCTTTGGGGATGACCAGTGAGATATAGCTGCTGGAGCGCGTGCTACGGGTGGGTGTTGTTATCGTGACCAGTGAGCTGAGATAAGGAGGAGCTTTACCTAGCATAGACTTATAGATGACCTGGAGCCAGTGGGTCTGGCAACGAATATGTAGCGAGGGCCAGCCGACAAGAGCATACAGGTCACAGTGGTGGGTGGTATATGGGGTTTTGATGACAAAACGGATGACACTGTGATCGACTGCATCCAGTTTGCTGAGTAGTGTTGGAAGCTATTTTGTAAATGACATCGCCGAAGTCGAGAATTGGTAGTATGGTCAGTTTTACAAAGGTAAGTTTGGCGGTGTGAGTGAAGGAGGCTGTGTTGCGAAATAGGAAGCCGATTCTAGATTTAATTTTGGATTGGAGATGTTTAATATGAGTCTGGAAGTAGAGTTTACAGTCTAGCCAGACACCTAGGTATTTGTAGTTGTCCACATATTCTAAGTCAGAACCATCCAGAGTAGTGATGTTGGTAGGGCGGGCGGGTACAAGCAGCGAAACGGTTGAAAAGCATGCATTTGGTTTTACTAGCATTTAAGAGCAGTTGGAGGCCACGGAAGGAGTGTTGTATGGCATTGAAGCTCGTTTGGAGGTTAGTTAACACAGTGTCCAAAGAAGGGCCAGATGTATACAGAATGGTGTCGTCTGCATAGAGGTGGATCAGGGAATCACCCGCAGAAAGAGCGACATCATTGATATATACTGAGAAAAGAGTCGGCCCGAGAATTGAACCCGGCCTATAGGCCCCCCGATTTGACACACTGAACTCTGTCTGAGAAGTAGTTGGTGAACCAGGCGAGGCAGTCATTTGAGAAACCAAAGGCTGTTGAGTCTGCCGATAAGAATATGGCGATTGACATAGTCGAAAGCCTTGGCCAAGTCGATGAAGACAGCTGCACAGTACTGTCTTTTATCGATGGTGGTTATGATATCGGTTAGTACCTTGAGCGTGGCTAAGGTGCACACATTATTAGGGCTAATGGATAGGCAAAAAGTAACAGTAGTTGCCTGGTCCCAGGTCTGTAAGCCTAATGTTTTTTAGAGTTAGGCTAAAGCACATACAGTACAGATCTGGGACAACACTAGTATAGTGTGGGGTAATGTACATGTGGGAAGTGGGCAGCTGAGTGACCAAATATAACACAGAAAAACAGATTATCTATGTCACCACAGAGCTTCAGAGAAATTCAACCAAGTAGGAACTGAAATGAATCCACCAGACCTCAGCTGTCTAAAAACAAATGAGGAACTTCATTCTTCATGTTCGGACGACCCTTTATGGGGTAATACTCTAAATATACTTATGTTATTCTGAATGTAGATACTTATTCTGAATACTTTTTCAGAGGTTCCTCGAGTATTACATATGGTAAAACCTTTTCCACAAGATTCAACTGTTTATTTCACCCTCTGAAATATACTGAACAAAATTATAAACGCAACATGTAAAGTGTTGGTGCCATGTCTCATGAGCTGAAATACAGGTGAACCTTGTGCTAAGGACAATAAAAGGCCACTCTAAAATGTGCAGTTTTGTCACACAACACAATGCCACAAATGTCTCAAGTTGACAGTGGGCAATTGGCATGCTGACTGTAGTAATGTTGTCGTGGAAAATTACTAAATTAGACATACTATGCTGTTTTGACTTAGGTAACTGTCCATTGTTATATGATAGTGTTTTTTCCCGCTGATACAGGCTTGTTGTCTTGTGGGACAGTTATAAGTCTGGGCGCACAAATAAGAACTGGGTGCGACCGCAGTATGTGACATCCCGTTTGTACTATCTGCAGGAACTCCTCTGTATGGAAACTTGCAGGAAAGAACAGACAATGGTGGCAACGTCAGCTATCTTAATCTACAGAGACAAACTAAACGCCTTTTATACACTACGTCTCCCACCCCTGTTTGCACACATCTGCTAACTGCCACATTAACAAAGAGATTGAACTTTTCTATAAAAGCTGAGAGCCAACTCTGTTCGTAGAGCTTTCAACTCTGACTATTCTTAGTGATGGTTGATTGCTTCATTTTTGCAAATCATATAATACATTTGTTGTTTGAAAGAATCTGCAGTCTCTCTTCCTCTGACAATTTGGCGACAAGGACGGGATGACTAACTCCGTTTGCTGATTGCCCCTGGGGAGACCGAGGTTGCGTTAGATGTGGCAGGGAGCCCCACACTCCGACTAAGCAGAGCAGAAAAGGGACCCGCTCGGACTGGCAGGGAGCGTCAGTGAGTGGATACGTCATTCAGAACAGACAAAAATACATTTATTGAGTATGTATGTAGTATGCTTATTGGTCTTAAGATACAAATTCATTGATTTGACAAATGTCAAGAAAATGTTGAGCAATGTTATAAAGTAATGACTTCAAATAAGTGGTATAGTCGTTGTGCATTCTCAATGGTCATTGTTAATTCTGGCTTTTGTTGCCAGCAGCACAGTGTCTGGACGTAGCTAGCTACTTTACCAGTAATATTTTTGACAACTTTTACTTCACTACATTCCTAAACAAAAGTATGTACTTTTTACTCCTTACCTTTTCCCTGACACCCAAAAGTTCTCGTTACATTTTGAATGCTTAGCAGGACACGCTTATCAAGAAAACATCCCTGGTCATCCCTACTGCCTCTGATCTGGCAGACTCACTAAACACATGCTTTATTTGTAAATGATGTCTAAGTGTTGGAGCATGCCCCTGGCTATCTGTAAATACATTAAAAAAAACAAGAAGATGGTGCTGTCTGGTTTGCTTAATATAAGGAATTTGAAATGATTCATACTTAAGTATATTTTATCAATTACATTTACTTTTGATAGTTAAGTATATTGAAAACCAAATACTTAGACTTTTACTAAAGTAGGATTTTACTGGGTGACTTACTCTTTTACTTGAGTCATTTTCTAAAAAAAAGGTATCTTTACTTTTCCTCAAGTATGACAATTGGGAACTTTTTCCACCACTGGTGAAATCCATAGATTAGGGCCAAATGTATTTATTTAAATTCACTGATTTCTTTATATGAACTGTAACTCAGACAAATCTTGAAATTGTTGCATGCTGCGTTTATATTTTTGTTCAGTATATAATGATTTTAGAACCAGAAGGGGATTATTTGCATGTTTCCATGGCACACCAGGAATCTGGTCTTGGCCTGTGTACCACCACCTGCACACACCTTCACTACCTTACCAGACAAGGATAAGACCAATGCCTCGTCTCAGTTTGTGGTGGGTGGAGCGTTGGGTCAGTAATTTTGCCAAGCTAAGGCTCTCATAAAGGACCTTTGTTGAGGGCCTACTGAGTAGAAAACATTGCTTCATGCTCTATCAGCTCAGCACAACAGCCCCACGCTCCCAGCCATGTCAGCAGAGAGCGAGGCTATGAGTTACACAAACAAGGTTAATCCGGAACAGGCTTTTCAGCCAGGGCCCTCTGTCTGGGCTATGATCTCATCTATGGAGATACTAAAAATTGATCCGTGTCCAGGGGGAGCAGGCAGGCAGTTACCAAACTGGTTTAAGTCAATGGTGTGTGTCAAATCGGCCTGGTATCAGCCTAAACACAGAGACTGGGGTCAGCCAGATGGGACGTGATTGGATCTGAGAGATCCGACTGGTCCCTCAGCCATCAGACAAAAAAACATTTATGGGGATTTCAAAGGAGGAGAGCACAACCTGTCCATTGTGCATTCATAGTTCAACAGCTGGGTGTAGATGAAGCATTACAGCTGCAGCGGTCCAAGAAGTGTGGGGGGGGGGGTCTTACAAAATCCACTATATCGGTCATAAAGACAAAATCGTGGGGGGCAATGCGTTTCATAGGTAATTTATTTTACACAGGCTATTAAAAAAAAGACATTACCTGTCAGGAACCTAAACTGATCTTTTTTCTGGACTAAAGGGACTGCCAGTGTCATATGAGTAGGCTACTTTCCACTGAGAGTTATATTTTGGTGGAGATTGCTGTTTGAGTTTGTTTACCATTTCATCTCCATGGTTAGCATAATAGCACATGGTCTTACCTGTCACCACTTGCTCCACACACGCAAGGGGAACATCGTGCTCTCCAAGCAGACGGTTGGCAACCTGGAATCTCTGAGAGAACACAACACAACACAGAGATCAACATGGTGAGGAGTGTAGGTACCTGGGGAAAAAGCAAACAATAGTTCCAGGGAGACCAGAGGTTTTAACTGGAGCAGAGTGAGACTGCACCACATGTTATCAACAGCTGAGAAGAGAATATTTGAACCATCTGGAAATGCTCTGCCAGGAACATTGATGATGATACTGTTGTTTTTGTATTTCAGTGAAATATAATGATTAACATGGAATCAGCTGATGAATGGAGATCATTGACAACTTTCGAGCAAATGTGTGAATCTAAAAGTTACCCCATTTGCACTGAAAGGCAAATCCACAATTTTGCCATCAATGAGGACCATTAAGATCAAGGCTGATTTCCAAAAGCAGTGCAATCCGTCCACGAGTCCGATAAACTTTTGTTTTTCAAGTAAACAGATCTGGGATGACTCACTAAGTTGTTTAAGAGGTAAAGGCATTAAAATAAGCTTAACACAAAACAGGTGGTCTAAAAGCACAGGGTGGGAGGTTACAAAAAACATCTGACACTGGAAGAAAGACACCAGTGTCCTACAAACCTTTTTGTTGATGAGTATTTCACAACAGGCCTATCCCACATGCTGCTTATCATGTGACAACCTTGACCACACTTTTTCCAATAAACTCAGGTGTGATCATGTAGGGCCAGTCTCCCAGGACACAGATTAAGACTAGTCAAGACTAAAGACCAAAGACTAAAAATACATTTTAATGTAGAATGTCTCGGATTAATCCGTGTCTGGGTAACTAGCCCATAGAGCTACAGTCATTTTTTGGAGAGAGGCACACAGTGTACCACAGGAGGTTGGTGGCACCTTAATTCGGCAGGACGGGCTCGTGGTAATGGCTGGAGCGGAATCAGTGAAATGGTATCAAATACATCAAACACATGGTTTCCATGTATCTGATGCCATTCCATTCTCGCCGTTCCAGTCATTATTATGAGCAGTCCTCCCCTCAGCAGCCTCCACTGGAGTGCACTCACATTGAAAATGTACCTGTTTGGGGAGGGCATCATGGGTGATGAAGGAAACCTTGAAGTTGGTGCATATCAGCTTCCCCCACAGGTCACCATGACTGCTATCTGCTCCGATGCACTTCCTCACAAAGCTCACTTCATTTACCACAATCTCCCCTGAGAATGACAAACAGGAAGTAACATGAACCATGGCATTTAGGTTTCAAAGAAAAGAGGTATAAAACATAGGCCTAAAAGTGACAGAAATAGAAGGTTTGAGTGTTAACCACAAAGTTATTTTAAGTCTTATAGCAATGAAACAAAACATGGGCTGATGGCTGAGTAATATGACATGAATGAAGCTTGGGAAAATGTGCTATGGAAGTGGAATGATCACATACTGAGATGTCTATCTCCTAGTCTCATTCAGGATTCTGCCATCGAGTAAAAGGCCTCCTGTTACGCTGCTGGAGAGTGATCTGTGCATTTCTCCTCTCAGGCCCTCAAATTGGCTCTAAAGATCCCATATTCCAGTCTGAGTCGTTGGGTCAGGGTGGTGGAAATACCTGTCATAGAACAGCTAGACCTCTTCATGACAGAGGAGGTCAACACAACACTCTCTGCTGCCTAACCTATAGGCCTAGTAACCCGTTGTGACCTCTACTCTTTAACCCCTCTTTGGTTCCAGTAGCATCTCAGGACAAAACATAAACACCCACAGCCTGACAAACAACCTGGTGTCTGAACCAATGAGGGTTCCCTCCATTTACAGGACTTTCCTCTCTTCACAAACAGATGTTTTTAATTACCTCCATAGCCCAGATGCACACGGCTCCAAGAGGTATTTATTTTTCAATATAAAAAAAGAGCCCATGATGAGTCACATACACTGCTGACTGTTTCTACTCCAGGATTGCGCTCTCTCTCTCTCTGGCCATTCAGTGAGAGTTCACAGACTCAGCACATGCACTACGGGCTTGCCAGGAAAACCCCATGAGCAGGAGAATGGGGATCAGGTGGGCCTAGCTGTCCTCCTCCTGGGAAAATGATCTGCCATTAGGAGAACTGAGAACCCAGCATAAACTTTTAACGGAGCACAGCCTCAAACGGACAGAGACCACTTTGGTTAGTAAGGCTGCTTGATGGATCGAGGTCCTCCTCTCAAGTTTTACATCCAGATCAAAACCTCTCTTCATCAAAGACAAGTGTACCCAGTCCTAAACTAGACCGTAACTTTCTAGACTAAATCATTCATGTAGATTTTATTGATGTTGCCATTTCCTGTGTCACTGAACAGGGACCTAAGAGGTCTGACAGTAATTAGCTCTCAACCTGGCTGGCAACATTGAAGGACATGAATGTTTATGACAAACCATTGTCTCTCTCAAATGCTTCAAATCTAAACAATCACCAGATCAATGAATGCAGCTGCTACCTTTGCATAGTGCAACATTCCTGGCATTTCATGATAGATTAAGCATGAATTTACCATTGCATGAAGTGAAGACAAAGTAGAAGAGACTGTATGATAGACTAGTACATGAATGCAGTGGTGATTCCCTATATCGTGGCAGTATGGTTGTGAGTGACACTGCAGCATCGCTAGACTATAACAGCTGGAGCTGCTTTGCAGAGGGTTACCGTAGGACAGGCAGGGAACAGCCAAAGCGAACCAGGCCCAGCACTGTAAACAGGATCATCACATGTCAAAATGACAGATTTTCCCTCTGTCAGCTTGAGTTTAACCCATTCAGCCCATATGTAATCTGTCACTTTCCATTTAGCTGGTTTATTTTGATGCATTCATTCAGATTATACACTGCATTGTCTATGAGCAAATTAGAGCCTGCCCGTACACTCAAATTAGAGCCTGACCGTACATTTACAGTTGGAAGTTTACATACACTTAGGTTGGAGTCATTCAAACTCATTTTTCAACCAGTCCACAAATTTCTTGTTAACAAATTACAGTTTTGGCAAGTCGGTTAGGACATTCGCTTTGTGCATGACACAAGTTCTTTTTCAATAATTGTTTACAGACTTGTTTACAGATTATTTAATGTATAATTCACTGTATCACAATTCCAGTGGTTCAGAAGTTTACATACACTGAGTTGACTGTGCCTTTAAACAACTTGGAAAATTCCAGAAAATAATGTCATGGCTTTAGAAGCTTCTGATAAATGATGTCAATTAGCCTGAGTCAATTGGAGGTGTACCTGTGGATGCATTTCAAGGCCTACCTTCAAACTCAGTGCCTCTTTGCATGACATCATGGGAAATTCAAAGGAAATCAGCCAAGACCTCAGAAAACAAATTGTAGACCTCCACAAGCCTGGTTCATCCTTGGGACCAATTTCCAAATGCCTGAAGGTACCACGTTCATCTGTACAAACAATAGTATGCAAATATAAACACCATAGGACCGAGCAGCCGTCAAACCGCTCAGGAAGGAGACGCATTCTGTCTCCTAGAGATGAACGTACTATAGTGCGAAAAGTGCAAATCAACCCCAGAACAACAGCAAAAGACCTTGTGAAGATGCTGGATGAAACAGGCACAAAAGTATCTATATCCACAGTAAAACGAGTCCGATATCGACATAACCTGAAAGGCCGCTCAGCAAGGAAGAAGCCACTGCTCCAAAACCGCCATTAAAAAGCAAGACAACTGCACATGGGGAAAAAGGCCGTACTTTTTGGAGAAATGTCCTCTGGTCTGATGAAACAAAAATAGAACTGTTTGGCCATAATGACCATCGATTCGGTTTGGAGGAAAAAGGGGGAGGCTTGCAAGCCAAAGAACACCATCCCAACCTTGAAGCGCGGGTGTGGCAGCATCATGTTGTGGGGGTGCTTTGCTGCAGGAGGGATTGAAGCACTTCACAAAATAGATGGTATCATGAGGGCGGAAATTTATGTGGATATATTGAAGCAACATCTCAAGATATCAGTCAGGAAGTTAAAGCTTGGTCGCAAATGGGTCTTCTAAATGTACAATGACCCCAAGCATACTTCCAAAGTTGTGGCAAATTGGCTTAAGAACAACAAAGTAAAGGTATTGGTGTG
This sequence comes from Oncorhynchus masou masou, assembly GCF_036934945.1. Taxonomy (NCBI): domain Eukaryota; kingdom Metazoa; phylum Chordata; class Actinopteri; order Salmoniformes; family Salmonidae; genus Oncorhynchus; species Oncorhynchus masou. Next base: position 68,511,471 of record NC_088212.1, read on the forward strand.
ACCATCACAAAGCCCTGACCTCAATCCTATACAAAATGTGTGGGCAGAACTGAAAAAGCGTGTGCGTGCAAGGAGGCCTACAAACCTGACTCAGTTACACCAGCTCTGTCAGGAGGAAAGGGCCAAAATTCACCCAACTTATTATGGGAAGCTTGTGGAAGGCAACCAGAAACGTTTGACCCAAGTTAAACAATTTAATGGCAATGCTACTAATACCAATTGAGTGTATGTAAACTTCTGACCCACTGGGAATGTGATGAAAGAAAGAAACGCTGAAATAAATCCTTCTCTCTACTATTATTCTGACATTTCACATTCTTAAAATAAAGTGGTGATCCTAACTGGCCTAAGACAGGGAATTTTTACTAGGATTAAATGTCAGGAATTGTGAAAAACTGAGTTTAAATGTAGTTGGCTAAGGTGAATGTAAACTTCAACTGTATATACACATGGAGTATACGGTGCAATGAAATGCTGACTTGCTGGTGAATCTTGCACTGTGAAGGCTACTCCTTGTAGATGACGAATAAACAAACGTGAACATGTTACTTATGAATTACGCCCAAGGCTAGGACTATTTGTTCTTGCCTGTATTCCATGTTAAACATTGTTAACAAGCTACATTATATCACCCATGTCACTGCATCACAAGTTGTTTAACTTATGCACAAGAATGTAACAATAAGACTTTATGGCCTGTGAGTCTTATTGAAGATGAGGAGGGGGTATAGTAGGGTGGAGTTCTACTGTCATATTTCACAGCATGGATTAAGATCAGACAAGGAACAGAGAGAGAGAGACTGAAGAAATAGGTTGTCGCTCTTGTAATTGTGGGACCAGTCAGCAACCGCCCACCATCACCCCTGTATTTACTTCCAAAGCTGGGTCTAATAATCTGCTGGCTTGATGAGTTAACAACTCTTTGTGGAGGCAGAATGCTGACAGGTCTGACACAAAAGTACAGTACTGCCTGGACTGCAGCCTTTAACCCCCACTAGACTGCAACTCTGCCAGTAAGTAACCTGGGTTACCACAACATCTAACAAACAGTACTGTGGTCACGTCATTCACCGCTTACATCATAGCACTCTCTGTTTATCACAGAGTTGGCTACTTTCAGTGCCGATTCAGATAAATGTCAATTGGCCACGGTCATGGTCTATCATGTGACCAGAGGTAACACAGATTCAGAACAATCACAAGGACTATCCTGTGTGTGATTGGCATGGCAAAAACATGTATATCACGTAATCATACTGGAGGAAACAAAACACTTCCTAGAATGAGTCCACAAAACCCTAAATCAAATAGGGCTACTCATGTGATCACACCTGCCAACTGACAAAACTAACCACAACCTGGCTTTGCTTCCTGAGGTTTTGTGGCTTTCAAAGCAGGCCACCTGTGTTTGTGTACAGCACCTAGCAGACCAGATAACAGTTTGGACATCTGGTGGCGAGGGAAACAAGCTCAGAGACCCAACATGGTCTCTGTATACAGTGATTATCACAATCCTCTGAGTCACACGAGACTAGGGAGAAATGCCTCAGTCACAACACATGGCAGTTAAATGGACAGATATGCTTCAGCATTCCACCTGTACAATAGTAGAGTACAGTGCGCCAGTAACACCATCACATTGCTGATGGATAGCGACAGGACACGTCATTTTGAGAAACTCATGACTTTGCCCATATTAGCCTTGCTTGTGTGATTAACGGAGCAGAACTCATGTGCTGACAAACTAAGTGGTGAAGAGAGACTGAGGACTGTAGGAGTATGTGGGCCAGAGAGGTGAGAATGTGCTTGGGAGTACAGAGAGTTAGCTTTGCCTCATGCAAACACCACTGCCAGGCACATTTTTCCATCGCCTCAGGAGAGACCTCAGCTCACATTCTCCTACTGAGAAAACAACAGCGGGACATCTATTACAGTACCTGTCTAACTATCATTACAGATGCCTACAGTTCAGATGAACGTGTGTCAGCGAGGAGCATAAACAAAACAGTCAATGTTGGTTGTCTATGTTTGGACACCCACACTGCAGAAACACAGGTCACATACAAAGAGAGAGAAAGAGAGAGTGTGGGGGGTGAGAGAACTAGGCCTAGAGGAGTAGAAAAATAAAAACATTCCGCGAGAAGAGGGAGAAACCCAACCAGACAGTTCAATAATTAAAGATGAGGGCAGCCAGCAAAGGATCCAGCCAGGGATGAAGAGAGAACCTGATGAAGACAGAGAGATAAACAGAGAGCTACAGAAATTAAGGGAGGAGGACAGATGAACAGAGAGAGAGAGGGGAAGACAGAAGAGAGAGGAGGACAGTTGAGATGAGTTAGCCCCACTGTGGTCCTCTGTCTCGTCAGGTTGGTGTGCACTTGAATGGATCATTCAATCAGAGACCCCTTTGAATGGGTCACATTTAAGTCGCATAGCAACCCTACCGAGGAGCTGGGAGTCCCACAAATAAATCCAAAGTCTCTCCATTCAGGGACACCTCACCGAGCCATGAACTAAAGATCAGAACATAGACCATAGTGTAAAATCAAACCTGAAATTCAATGTAGGCTAAACTGTTCATAGTCAGGTTGAGGGAGAGGAGGTGATTATTGTATTTTGTAAAGCAAGGCCAGGTGGCACTGCGTGAGCGCGTCATGTTTACTTTCACTGCCAGCATTCATTGAAACACACTGACAGAACCCAGCAATAACAATAGCTAAACCTCCAGCCAATGAAAAACCAGTATCCCTCTATAAAACATACCAGTGTCTTAAAATAATCAGCTGAAATAGATAGGGTAAAACTATACATACCAAAGCAGGGCTACAGAGTGTGACAGTTTTACTCACATATGAGCCTAAATATTGCTGAGCAATGTAAAAAAAATAAAGGATTCTAGTTTTATTACATCAAATATTAGTCATTGTGCTCCTAACTGTATTTGTATAGGCAAACATTTTACAATTTAAGTCAGTGTAGAGCCCTGCAAAGCAGAGAAAATAGCAATAAAGTGCAAGAGGGAGGTTTTTTTTATTATTTCAGCAGAGTTAGTAAAACCAGGCAAGGCGCATCTATTTTAGAATGAAGGAAGGTCCATCCTCTGTTGCTTAATTATAAGGAGTGAACGCCTCAAAGGGAAATCCGTCCCACAGCACAACCTCTGATTCACAACTTGTCCTCAGACTCAGATATAGGCCTAATGACACTTCAAGGTTATATGGTCAAGTGTTTCTCAATCTTGCTCCATTATATCAGTGAGCTTCCGCCTCCATAACAGCCATGAATGAACCGAAATGCTTAAGAATGTTGTTGGCTTTTAATATGGAGAGGTTAGGTGTCAGTTTAGCTCACACAAACACTGCCAACTTAATGGAAAAAAGTAAACAAACCCGAGGCCCTGCCACGCATTACAAATTCAAAGTTGCCAAGAAAAACACACAAAAGGCAATAAATAGTTTTCAGTGACTGATGCTCTGTGAACAGGAAATACCCTTGTGAATTTCTTATTATAACCTCCTTAAGACAGTCATTAACCAACTCGCATCTTCTCTGAGCTGGGATTTGACTGCAAAATAATGAGGCATATCTGAACCAGCCCATTTTTAACGAAGGCTAAATTATGCAGTTTGTTGCAGTGATGAAAAGGTGGCCAGGCAGGCACTGCACTGCCATGGTGACTTGAGACAGCCCAGAGAAAATAGACTTTCAGTTGGATGAGATTACCACAGCCTAATGATGCGACAATAAGGGATGCCAAATGACTGTGGGGAAAACCACAAGTGAGGTGCACTGACAGAAAACACATTTAAAACAAGAAATTACATTTAGCTGAAGAGATATGGGAGTTTTCACTGGCTGGTCATTGAAATACCAGTCATCTTCTACCTTAGCATGAAAAGAAAGACTATAGCTGGATGAGGTCAGCCTTTACTGGTTATTTTTCAGGAGCGGGATATTTTGATGGGTGGTTAAATGTATGATTTCTCTATGTACTCATAACATAGTTGATAGGTACAAATAGAACAGTCAGAAACAACAAGCTAGCTGTGGCAGAGGAAACTGTAAACTCACCTGGAAGTAACTTGGCCTCTAACTTCTTGATAGGTGGCTGTGGAGTTTTTTTCAGATCGGTCTGCATGAAATATAAAACAGAGATAGTTTGTTAGCCTATAATAAGCTAACTAAATTATGCACAACATATAGCTAGTGAATTGAACAAGTAATCCTAGCTAGCGAACTACTCGGTAATAGCAAGTAACTAAGTATACCGAGGACAGAGTAACTTTGCTAGTCAAGTGAGTTACAGGTTACTCACCTGTACAGGCAGAAGGTAGGATTTAAAGGTTGGTTTCGAGGGCTTCACAGAAAACATTATTAATAGCTTGAGTCCAATAACTAAAGATGATTAATGGATACTTCCAAGATTACAGTGAGAAAAGAATGTCAAACGTTAACTTGTAACTTGGCTAGCACAATAACAACAGCTAAAAAAATAAACTGCTGAAAATGTGAAGTAGTCAACAATACAGTCAATTTTTCGAGATAGATTTCCCCATGTGGATCAGGCCGGGATAGCTTGCTGGGTATCTCCTTTCGTTTCGTGTCAACACAGCTGCTGTGCTGTGCTGGCGAGCTCTGGTTGTCCTCGCGAGCAAGTTACTAGTAGCCAGCTAGCTTTGTGATTAGCTGCTAGCAAGCAACTTTTACGTCGTCAAACAACCTAGCTAGCTTTAGCTAACTAGCAAGCATTCCATTCGCAGAACTTTGCGAAAGCCTAGCTGCAGACCGTGAGTTAATTCACTAATTTACTGGAGATGAACTCCACAACGTAAACCCTGCTGGCATACAGCAGTGATAACTTTCGTATTTAGCTAGCAGCATTATATCCAAGGCTTTGCTATCCTTTTTGCTATGGACACAACGGCCATGTTTCCATTCGGGAGGAGACAGAGGGGGGAAGAGCATCGGTCTATGTTGCACCCCCAAGCACAGATCTGGGACCAGCTGTAACTGACTCCTGTTCCGATTTAAGATTTAAAAAACGGAGAAAAAATCAATTTAAGGGCTTTTGACCAGAACTGAGGGTAGGGAGGGCCCCAGAAAGTGCTATATCCTACTCACTTGATACCTCAAGCATCGTCTGGTCCATTAATTTATGTCTATTTCAGACAATGATAAATCATGTTTCGTCTACACTATCGCCTATTGATATTGCAATGATTGAGTACCATGCCCCCCCCCCATTTAAAAATAATAATAATCATGTACATTTTATTTCTGCAATGTTTATTCAATGTTACAAAATAATTAGGTAATCACACATATTACACAATATCAGAGAAACAGTAAGCACAACTGTAGGACTGAGCACTAAACACCATCTAGTGGAAATGTTCAGTAGAGCATGAATGAACACAAAAACATTCAATTAAAAAAGAAAGTAAATTCAAATTCTCTTTAATTTAACTTAATTTTTGTGAGCTAAGTTTTTTATTGAGTCACATAACCTGTACAATCAATAAGAATCACAATTTTTTTTTTAACCAACACTCAACCCCTCCCACCGGCCATCCCAAACAAACCCCTGGCAGCCCCGCCCAAATCCTTGTCTAAACCCAATATGAAAGACCAATCATGAACATTATCTTTAGCTCACTTTTCTACATCATATGAGTAACTATTGGCTGCTAGTAACTCATACTTTCACTCCAATCCTGAGTGGGCAGGTGGATGATGTCTGAGGGGCCTGGGGGTCAAAGGCCTCATACTCAGTATTGAGCATGACCACAGAATAGGGCTCGACAGCAACAGCAGCAGGATCTCTCACTTCAGTCAGCTTCAGAAGTGAGAAGACCCCACCATCCTCTCCTCTGCCCTCAGCATATGGGGAGCCTACACCCAGAAAGAGGAAGCAGTGGGGTTAGATGGGTTTGAAAATCTGTCAGTATTGCAAATTCCTTTTATGGAAATAATATGCTAACTTACAGTCTGAGTTAATTGTCTCTTCTGCATCTTGTTCTCTGCAATGATTAAATAAAGTACTTATTATTATAAAATTCCATAGGAGCAACATGTAATTAATTCATGGCTATCGGAAATGTTATTTTCAAATAATGAAATACCTTTTCATTCTCAGAGTGTGAGATTCTGCTGGAGGAAGAAAGAAACAGAAAGCCCATGTCAATAACATTACATGATTTTTTTTTTAAATACATACCTGATGATAGAACATACAGTATGTGGGTTCAAATCAAATCAAATTGTATTTGTCACATACACATGGTTAGCAGATGTTAATGCGAGTGTAGCGAAATGCTTGTGCTTCTAGTTCCGACAATGCAGTAATAACCAACAAGTAATCTAACTAACAATTCCTAATCTACTGTCTTATACACAGTGTAAGGGGATAAAGAATATGTACATAAGGATATATGAATGAGTGATGGTACAGAGCAGCATAGGCAAGATACAGTAGATGGTATCGAGTACAGTATATACATGTGAGATGAGTATGTAAACAAAGTGGCATAGTTAAAGTGGCTAGTGATACATGTATTACATAAGGATGATATAGATAGATATATGGGTTTTTACTCACCTTGCGAAATCTTGGTATTTTTCAGCATGACAATGACAATGGCAGTAACAAACAGGCAGGAGAAGAACAAGGTTCCCACTACATACAGTGGTATGTAAGGATCCCCTTTTAATAAAACACAAAGCATTCAGAATGAAGATCAATTAGGTATTATTCATGATCATTTTATGTTTTAGTAATAACAATATACTGTGACTCACCAGGAGTGTATAACAGGGCTGTGTCATTCCTGTTGGGGTGGTTGTTGAATTCTCCATTCACAGTGACTGTGACATTAGTTATTACCTTCCAGTGCCCTTTTCTATTCTTAAGCACCTGTAAGGCACAAACATACTGTCCGCTGTCTGAATATGTGGCATTGCTGATCTTAAGGTTATGAAAGATAGGGTGTATGTGGGGTTGAGATGAAGTATTTGACCTTCGTTTCAGCAGGGCCTCATCAATGAGACAATGGTGGTCATATAATTGTGCAGTACTATCAAAATAATAAGAATAAAGACATGTGCTACTGTTGCCACTGGTGGTTTTGATCCAATAGACTGAAAATGGAAAGGTAGAGTAATCTTTGGCTACTGTGAAATTACATGCAAGGTTGACTGATTCTCCATGCTGTTTGGTAACAGACGTTTTAGTTTCCACACCAGGGTAGAATTTCACCACTACAGAAACAGAACATAATTTGATGTTAAATATTTTCATAAACAGATGTATGTACACAATATATTGTACAGTATACTGTAATGTGAGTTGTATATCATTTAGAAATTGTAAAAGTTAGGAAATGTGAACTTACTCTCTGGTTCAACAAATGCCACAATAAATGATTCCACCTGATCTTTTGAAAGTTTAAAGGGGAATAAGTGTTGGCCATTTGATGGAAAGGTATGAAAACATGCAAAGAATCCAGTGACGTGTTTCTCCAATTTCATATTTAAACATTGTTTGATACTGTTTTTGCAGGGTTTTTTTTCTAATGTAAATGCTGTATTGTTGCACTTCGGATCTTGGCCACATTTCTTCTCTTTGTCACAAAGATTGCAATTAAAAGTGCAATCCACTATGTTGTCTTCATCTAGATCAAGTAGCCAAATTCTCTCTTCACATTGTAGGGATATAGCTTCCTCTTTCTCTTGATAATTTAGATAAGTGTTCCCTTTGAGAGAGAAAAAGGTTTCCAAAGTTAAAATCAAGCTCCTCGATTGTAGAAACAAACCCTATTATTCAAGTCTTAAACTATTGATAAAAATAGTTACCAACCTTGACATTTTCCTACGAGAGTCATCACCATGAAGATAGATAGCATATCCATGATCAATGAACTTAGATTACAAAGCTGTTTTGTTCTTGATTCACAGAATGAGGAAACAGAGCAGAATTTCACAGGAAGGAAGAATGAACAGAGGGTGTTTGTAGTGTTTGTATGATATACAGTTGATGTTGGAAGTTTAAATACACTTAGGTTGGAGTCATTAAAACTCATTTTTCAACCACTCCACAATTTTCTTGTTAACAGACTACAGTTTGGCAAGTAGGTTAGGACATCTACTTTGTGCATGACACAAGTAATGTTTCCAATAATTGTTTACAGACAGATTATTTCACTTATAATTCACTGTTTCACAATTCCAGTGGGTCAGAAGTTTACATACACTAAGTTGACTGTCTTTAAAAAGCTTGGAAAATTCCAGATAACTATTTCATGGCTTTAGAAGCTTCTGATAAATGATGTCAGTTAGCCTGAGTCAATTGGATGTGTACCTGTGAATGTATTTCAAGGCCAACCTTCAAACTCAGTGCCTCTTTGCTTGATATCATGGGAAAATCAAAGGAAATCAGCCAAGACCTCAGAAAAAAATTGTAGACCTCCACAAGCCTGGTTCATCCTTGGGACCCATTTCCTAATGCCTGAAGGTACCACGTTCATCTGTACAAAGAATAGTATGCAAATATAAACACCATAGGACCACGCAGCGGTCATACCACTCAGGAAGGAGACGCGTTCTGAGATGAACGTACTATAGAACCCAGAACAACAGCAAAAGACATTGTGAAGATGCTGGATGAAACAGGCACAAAAGTATCTATATCCACAGTAAAACGAGTCCGATATCGACATAACCTGAAAGGCCGCTCAGCAAGGAAGAAGCCACTGCTCTAAAACCACCATAAAAAAGCCAGACTACGGTTTGCAAGTGCACATGGGGAAAAAGACCGTACTTTTTGGAGAAATGTCATGGTTTGATGAAACAAAAATAGAACTGTTTGGCCATAATGACCATCGTTATGTTTGGAGGAAAAAGGGGGAGGCTTGCAAAGCCGAAGAACACCATCCCAACCGTGAAGCACGGGGGTGGAAGCATCATGTTGTGGGGGTGCTTTGCTGCAGGAGGGACAGGTGCACTTCACAAAATAGATGGTATCATGAGGGCGGAAAATTATGTGGATATATTGAAGCAACATCTCAAGATATCAGTCAGGAAGTTAAAGCTTGGTCGCAAATGGGTCTTCCAAATGTACAATGAGCCCATGCATACTTCCAAAGTTGTGGCAAAATGTCTTAAGAACAACAAAGTCAAGGTATTGGTGTGACCATCACAAAGCCATGACCTCAATCCTATAGACAATGTGTGGGCAGAACTGAAAATGCTTGTGCGAGCAAGGAGGTCTACAAACCTGACTCAGTTACACCAGCTCTATCAGGAGGAAAGGGCCAAAATTCACCCAACTTATTATGGAAAGCTTGTGGAAGGCAACCAGAAACGTTTGACCCAAGTTAAACAATTTAATGGCAATGCTACCAAATACTAATTGAGTGTATGTAAACTTCTGACCCACTGGGAATGTGATGAAAGAAATAAACGCTGAAATAAATCCTTCTCTCTACTATTATTCTGACATTTCACATTCTTAAAATAAACTGGCCTAAGACAGGGACGTTTTACTAGGATTAAATGTCAGGAATTGTGAAAAACTGAGTTGAAATGTATTTGGCTAAGAGGTATGTAAACTTCCGACTTCAACTATATATTGACATGGAGTACACGGTGCAATGAAATGCTGACTTGCTGGTGAATCTTGCACTGTGAAGGCTACTCCTTGTAGACGACGAATAAACAAACGTGAACATGTTACTTATGAATTACGCCCAAGGCTAGGACTATTTGTTCTTGCCTGTATTCCATGTTAAACATTGTTAACAAGCTACATTATATCACCCATGTCACTGCATCACAAGTTGTTTAACTTATGCACAAGAATGTAACAATAAGACATTATGGCCTGTGAGTCCTATTGAAGATGAGGAGTGGGTATAGTAGGGTGGAGTTCTACTGTCATGTTTCACAGCATGGATTAAGATCAGACAAGGAACAGAGAGAGAGACTGAAGAAATAGGTTGTCGCTCTTGTAATTGTGGGACCAGTCAGCAACCGCCCACCATCACCCCTGTATTTACTTCCAAATCTGGGTCTAATAATCTGCTGGCTTGATGAGTTAACAACTCTTTGTGGAGGCAGAATGCTGACAGGTCTGACACAAAAGTACAGTACTGCCTGGACTGCAGCCTTTAACCCCCACTGGACTGCAACTCTGCCAGTAAGTAACCTGGGTTACCGCAACATCTAACAAACAGTACTGTGGTCACGTCATTCACCGCTTACATCATAGCACTCTCTGTTTATCACAGAGTTGGCTACTTTCAGTGCCTATTCAGATAAATGTCAGTTGGCCACGGTCATGGTCTATCATGCGACCAAAGGTAACACAGATTCAGAACAATCACAAGGCCTATACTCTGTGTAATTCTCAGTAAATACAGGGGTGATGGTGGGCAGTTGCTGAGTGGTCCCACAATTACAAGAGCGACAACCTATTTCTTCAGTCTCTCTCTCTGTTCCTTGTCTGATCTTAATCCATGCTGTGAAACATGACAGTAGAACTCCACCCTACTATACCCACTCCTCATCTTCAATAAGACTCACAGGCCATAAAGTCTTATTGTTACATTCTTGTGCATAAGTTAAACAACTTGTGATGCAGTGACATGGGTGATATAATGTAGCTTGTTAACAATGTTTAACATGGAATACAGGCAAGAACAAATAGTCCTAGCCTTGGGCGTAATTCATAAGTAACATGTTCACGTTTGTTTATTCGTCATCTACAAGGAGTAGCCTTCACAGTGCAAGATTCACCAGCAAGTCAGCATTTCATTGCACCGTGTACTCCATGTGTATATACAGTTGAAGTCGGAAGTTTACATTCACCTTAGCCAACTACATTTAAACTCAGTTTTTCACAATTCCTGACATTTAATCCTAGTAAAAATTTCCTGTCTTAGGCCAGTTAGGATCACCACTTTATTTTAAGAATGTGAAATGTCAGAATAATAGTAGAGAGAAGGATTTATTTCAGCGTTTATTTCTTTCATCACATTCCCAGTGGGTCAGATGTTTACATATACTCAATTAGTATTTGGTAGCATTGCCATTAAATTGTTTAACTTGGGTCAAACGTCTCGGGTATCCTTCCACAAGCTTCCCACAATAAGTTGGGTGAATTTTGGCCCATTCCTCCTGACAGAGCTGGTGTAACTGGGTCAGGTTTGTATAGGCCTCCTTGCTCGCAGACGCTTTTTCAGTTCTCACAAATTTTCTATACGATTGAGGTCATGGCTTTGTGATGGTCACACCAATACCTTGACTTTGTTGTCCTTAAGCCATTTTTATGCTTGGGGTCATTGTCCATTTAGAAGACCCATTTGCGACTAAGATTTAACTTCCTGACTGGTGTCTTGAGATGTTGCTTCAATATATGATGCCATCTATTTTGTGAAGTGCACCAGTCCTTCCTGAAGCAAAGCACCCCCACAACAGGATGCTGCCAACCCTGTGCTTCACGGTTGGTATAGTGTTCTTCGGTTTGCAAGCCTCCGCCTTTTTCCTCCTAACATAACCATGGTCATTATGGCCAAACAGTTTTATTTTTGTTTCGTCAGACCAGAGGACATTTCTCCAAAAAGTACAATCTTTGTCCCCATTTGCAGTTGCAAACCGTAGTCTGGCTTTTTTATGGCGGTTTTGGAGCAGTGGCTTCTTCCTTGCTGAGCGGCCTTTCAGGTTTTTTAAAATTATTTTTTAATTTCACCTTTATTTAACCAGGTAGGTAAGTTGAGAACAAGTTCTCATTTACAATTGCGACCTGGCCAAGACAAAGCAAAGCAGTTCGACACATACAACAACACAGAGTTACACATGGTCCTGGTCAGTTCCTGGATGGGAGACCAGAAGCTGCTGGAAGTGGTTTTGGAGGGCCAGTAGAAGGCACTCTTTCCTCTGGTCTAAAAAAAATATCCCAATGCCCCAGGGGAGTGATTGGGGACACTGCCCTGTGTAGGGTGCCGTCTTTCGGTATGGGTTTTAAACGGGTGTCCTGACTCTCTGAGGTCATTAAAGATCCCATGGCACTTATCGTAAGAGTAGGGTTGTTAACCCCGGTGTCCTGGCTAAATTCCCAATCTGGCCCTCAAACCATCACAGTCACCTAATAATCCCCAGTTTACAATTGGCTCATTCATCCCCCTCCTCTCCTCTGTAACTATTCCCCAGGTCGTTGCTGCAAATGAGAACGTGTTCTCAGTTAACTTACCTGGTTAAATAATGGATAAATAAATAAAATAAATAAATGGAATAAAACAAACATACAGTCAATAATACAGTATAAAAATAAGTCTATATACAATGTGAGCAAATGAGGTGAGATAAGGGAGGTGAAGGCAACAAAAAAAGGCCATGGTGGCAAAGTAAATACAATATAGCAAATAAAACACTGGCATGGTAGATTTGCAGTGGAAGAATGTGCAAGGTAGAGATAGAAATAATGGGGTGCAAAGGAGTTAAATAAATATGTACAGTAGTAGGAGAGGTAGTTGTTTGGGCTAAATTATAGATGGTCTATGTACAGGTGCAGTAATTTGTGAGCTGCTTTGACAGCTGGTGCTTAAAGCTAGTGAGGGAGAGTGTTTCCAGTTTCAGAGATTTTTGTAGTTCGTTCCAGTCATTGGCAGCAGAGAACTGGAAGGAGCGGCGGCCAAAGGAAGAATTGGTTTTGGGGGTGACCAGAGAGATATACCTGCTGGAGCGCGTGCTACAGGTGGGTGTTGCTATGGTGACCAGCAAGCTGAGATAAGGGGGGACTTTACCTAGTAGGGTCTTGTAGATGACCTGGAGCCAGTGGGTTTGGCGACGAGTATGAAGCGAGGGCCAGCCAACGAGAGCATACAGGTCACAGTGGTGGGTAGTATATGGGGCTTTGGTGACAAAACGGATGGCACTGTGATAGACTGCATCCAATTTATTGAGTAGGGTATTGGAGGCTATTTTGTAAATGACATCGCCGAAGTCTAGGATCGGTAGAATGGTCAGTTTTACAAGGGTATGTTTGGCAGCATGAGTGAAGGAGGCTTTGTTGCGAAATAGGAAGCCAATTCTAGATTTAACTTTGGATTGGAGATGTTTGATGTGAGTCTGGAAGGAGAGATTACAGTCGAACCAGACACCTAGGTATTTGTAGTTGTCCACATATTCTAAGTCAGAATCGTCCAGAGTAGTGATGTTGGACGGGCGGGTAGGTGCAGGCAGCGATCGGTTGAAGAGCATGCGTTTAGTTTTACTTTATGGTACCTTTACTTTATAGGTTATGTCGATATAGGACTCGTTTTACTGTGGATATGGATACTTTTGTACCTGTTTCCTCCAGCATCTTCACAAGGTCCTTTGCTGATGTTCTGGGATTGATTTGCACTTTTCACACCAAAGTACGTTCATCTCTAGGAGACAGAACTCGTCTCCTTCCTGAGCGATATGACAGCTGCGTGGTCCCATGGTGTTTACACTTGCGTACTATTGTTTGTACAGATGAACGTGGTACCTTCAGGCATTTGGAAATTGTTCCCAAGGATGAACCAGACTTGTGGAGGTCTACAATTTTTTTTCTGAGGTCTTGGCTGACTTATTTTGATTATCCCATGATGTCAAGCAAATAGGCACTGTGTTTGAATGTAGGCCTTTAAATACATCCACAGGTACACCTCCAGTTATCTCAAATGATGTCAATTAGCCTATCAGAAGCTTCTAAAGCCATGACATAGTTTTCTGGAATTCTCCAAGCTTTTTAAAGACAGTCAACTTAGTGGAAGTAAACTCCTGACCCACTGGAATTGTGAAACAGTGAATTATAAGTGAAATAATCTGTAAACAATTATTGGAAAAATTACTTGTGTCATGCACAAAGTAGATGTCCTAACCTACTTGCCAAACTGTAGTCTGTTAACAAGAAAATTGTGGAGTGGTTGAAAAATGAGTTTTAATGACTCCAACCTAAGTGTATTTAAACTTCCAACATCAACTGTATATCATACAAACACTACAAACACCCTCTGTTCATTCTTCCTTCCTGTGAAATTCTGCTCTGTTTCCTCATTCTGTGAATCATGAACAAAACAGCTTTGTAATCTAAGTTCAATGATCATGGATATGCTATCTATCTTCATGGTGATGACTCTCGTAGGAAAATGTCAAGGTCGGTAACTATTTTTTTCAACAGTTTAAGACTTGAATAATAGGGTTTGTTTCTACAATCGAGGAGCTTGATTCTAACTTTGGAAACCTTTTTCTCTCTCAAAGGGAACACTTATCTAAATTATCAAGAGAAAGAGGAAGCTATATCCCTACAATGTGAAGAGAGAATTTGGCTACTTGATCTAGATGAAGACAACATAGTGGATTGCACTTTTAATTGCAGTTTTTGTGACAATGAGAAGAAATGTGGCCAAGATCCGAAGTGCAACAATAAAGCATTTACATTAGAAAAAAACCCTGCAAAAACAGTATCAAACAATGTTTAAATATGAAATTGGAGAAACACGTCACTGGATTCTTTGCATGTTTTCATACCTTTCCATCAAATGGCCAACACTTATTCCCCTTTAAACCTTCAAAAGATCAGGTGGAATCATTTATTGTGGCATTTGTTGAACCAGAGAGTAAGTTCACATTTCCTAACTTTTACAATTTCTAAATGATATACAACTCACATTACAGTATACTGTACAATACATTGTGTACATACATCTGTTTATGAAAATATTTAACATCAAATTATGTTCTGTTTCTGTAGTGGTGAAATTCTACCCTGGTGTGGAAACTAAAACGTCTGTTACCAAACAGCATGGAGAATCAGTCAACCTTGCATGTAATTTCACAGTAGCCAAAGATTACTCTACCTTTCCATTTTCAGTCTATTGGATCAAAACCACCAGTGGCAACAGTAGCACATGTCTTTATTCTTATTATTTGGATAGTACTGCACAATTATATGACCACCATTGTCTCATTGATGAGGCCCTGCTGAAACGAAGGTCAAATACTTCATCTCAACCCCACATACACCCTATCTTTCATAACCTTAAGATCAGCAATGCCACATATTCAGACAGCGGACAGTATGTTTGTGCCTTACAGGTGCTTAAGAATAGAAAAGGGCACTGGAAGGTAATAACTAATGTCACAGTCACTGTGAATGGAGAATTCAACAACCACCCCAACAGGAATGACACAGCCCTGTTATACACTCCTGGTGAGTCACAGTATATTGTTATTACTAAAACATAAAATGATCATGAATAATACCTAATTGATCTTCATTCTGAATGCTTTGTGTTTTATTAAAAGGGGATCCTTACATACCACTGTATGTAGTGGGAACCTTGTTCTTCTCCTGCCTGTTTGTTACTGCCATTGTCATTGTCATAATGAAAAATACCAAGATTACGCAAGGTGAGTAAAAACCCACATACTGTATGTTCTATCATCAGGTATGTATTTAAATAAAAAAATGTAATGTTATTGACATGGGCTTTCTGTTTCTTTCTTCCTCCAGCAGAATCTCACACCCTGAGAATGAAAAGGTATTTCATTATTTGAAAATAACATTTCCGATAGCCATGAATTAATTACATGTTGCTCCTATGGAATTTTATAATAATAAATACATTATTTAATCATTGCAGAGAACAAGATGCAGAAGAGACAATTAACTCAGACTGTAAGTTAGCATATTATTTCCATAAAAGGAATTTGCAATACTGACAGATTTTTAAACCCATCTAACCCCACTGCTTCCTATTTCTGGGTGTAGGCTCCCCATATGCTGAGGGCAGAGGAGAGGATGAGGAGCTCTTCTCACTTCTGAAGCTGACTGAAGTGAGAGATCCTGTGACTGCACAGAACGGAGCTGAAGAACATGCTGCTGTTGCTGTCGAGCCCAATTCTGTCGTCATGTTCAAGGCCTTTGACCCCCAGGCCACTCAGACATCATCCACCTACCCCCTCAGGATTGGAGCGAAAGTATGATTTACTAGCTGCCAATAGTTACTCATATGATGTAGAAAAGTGAGCTAAAGATAATGTTTTCATGATTGGTCTTTCATATTGGGTTTAGGGTTTAGACCAGGATTGGGGCGGGGCTGCCAGGGGTTTGTTTGGGATGGCGGGTGGGAGGGGTTGAGTGTTGGTTAAAAAAACATTTGTGATTCTTATTGATTGTACAGGTTATGTGACTCAATAAAAAAAATAGCTGACAAAAATGAAGTTACATTAAAAAGAAAAGGATTCACTTTCTTTTTTAATTGAATGTTTTGTGTTCATTCATGCTCTACTGAACATTTCCACTAGATGGTGGTAGTGCTCAGTCCTACAGTTGTGCTTACTGTTTCTCTGATATTGTGTCATATGTGTGATTGCCTAATTATTTTGTAACATTGAATAAACATTGCAGAAGTAAAATGTACATTTTTTGGGGGGGGGGCATGGTACTCAATCATTGCAATATCAATAGGCGATAGTGTATACTAAACATGATTAATCATTGTCTTAGACATAAATTAATGGACCAGACGATGCTTGAGGTATCAAGAGAGTAAGATTTTGGGGCCATCCCTACCCTCCGTTGTTGGTCAAAGGCCCTTAAATTGATTTTTCTTATTTTTTTAAATCTTAAATCTGAACAGGAGTCAGTTACAGCTGGTCCCAGATCTGTGCTTGGGGTGCAACATAGACCGATGCTCCTCCCCCGTCTGTCTCCTCCCGAATGTAAACATGGTCGTTGTGTCCATAGCAAAAAGGATAGCAAAGCCTTGGATATAATGCTGCTAGCTACGTAAATACGAAAGTTATCATTGCTGTATGCCAGCAGGGTTTACGTTGTGGAGTTCATCTCCAGTAAATTAGTGAATTAACTCACGGTCTGCAGCTAGGCGTTCGCAAAGATCTGTGAATGGAATGCTTGCTAGTTAGCTAAAGCTAGCTAGGTTGTTTGACGTCGTAAAAGTTGCTTGCTAGCAGCGAACTACAAGGCTAGCTGGCTACTAGTAACTTGCTCGCGAGGAGGACAACCAGGGGCCTGTTGCACAAAAGTAGAATTAAGACATCCGGGATAAATGACTCAGCTGAGCTCAATGAAGCCAAAACATGTGCGTCCAGGCTTAATTGGTTGCACAAAGACCAAGCCAGGATGAGCAGACACGGATTCATTAAGCCAGGTGAAACCAATCCTGGATAGGTGCGCGCTCACGGATCACTCAAATAGACCCCGCCACAGATCACAGATTAACTATGGCAACTAGAGCCGCGTACTTTTCCCCGTCGGAAGCACAAATCCTCATGGAGGCATACGAGGAGGTAAAAGATATAATTAAGAAGAAAGGCAACACCGCCACAGTGATAAAGCAAAGAGAAAAAGCGTGGCAAAGTATTGCAAACCGCCTGAATGCGTAAGTAGTGCACAATTACACACTCACCGCTCCGCTGAAACATCACAATTACAATTCAAATATTTAATTCACATCTCCAAAAATGCAGTTGTACTGTAATTATGAAACGGTTAAATTTTTTATTGAAATGCACTGCAGATATGAGTGAAATTGTGTAAAGTAACTCCATCACACTGTATAAAGCTGATACATTTTTTGATATTTTTACTGAAAACAAGACAAAAATACCAAGTAATGGCCTTGGAGCTAAATAAAGGCAGGCCCGTCTTAGAGGGGATCCCTGGGGGGAAAGAGACGAGCATAGGTTCCTCCCAAGATGCCACCCGCCTTCCATCTCTACATGGGATACAACCACATTCATATTGAATCAATTTGGACTGTCTGACTTTGGTTTACCTATTGCCATGCAGTGTCTGGCAGCACTGTGTTCCTGTTAGAGCCACCAGCACAAGCACCAGACGATGCTGATCCAGTGAGTACTCCATCAAAGGCATACTGTAGGCCTGGCATGTCTTGTCTACTAGCTTCAATATGAATCCGATTAAATGTGATAGGGTGAAGGCCCCAGTGCAGCAGCAACAGCACATGATGGAGACGATGATGAGGAGGAGACCATCTCTCTGGATTCCAGAAGGCATGAGGTATCATGTTAAGACTGTGAAAGTACTATTTACTCTACAATGGTGAGGAGTCCTCATCAAAATCAAAAAATCTAATTTATTTTACAGGACCCAGATGCTATACAGTGGGAAAACCAGCCTGGCAACATAGTGCGTATTAATAAAAGGACACCACATCCTGCCAAATTCCAGCTGCGCTAATTGTATTGTGTTCACAGAGCTCACAAGCTATCAGAAAGTTGTATGGCAACCACCTCCGGCGCCAAATAGAACTGGCAGACATAGACATTCAGTACAAGAAGAAAAAGATGGAAAATCTTGCACTGGAGTCCGAAATAAAAAAGAGGACAATTAGGAAACTGGACCTTGAAATAAAAAACTTGAGAGGGAGGTGAGATATGCCTTCAATGTACACTGTATGCTAATTGTAACACAAATGTATTAATCATTATTTTTCTTTCCTCCCCCAGCTCCAAGAAGATGACACAGCTCAAAATAAAAATTAGGTATATTCTCGTAAAGTCAAGTGAGCCATGACATATGAGCTCTTATTGTGAGCACACAGGACGGTGGCATCTTTCTAAGGTTTTTTTTATTTTCCCAGCAATCAGTACAACCAAGTCATCGTTATAAGGCATCGCCCTCTTTTGCCCACCCCCCCAGCACCAGGTGTGGCCACTAGCCTATATGAAGGCCCAAAATTGTGTGTTCCTTTCTGCTCTGACAATGGCATGCCCATTCGTGCGAGATGTGGTGGATGAAGAAGCACTTGTGCTGAGGAGAGCCTTCAGGCGAGAAAGGGTCTTCAGGGACCGGTTGGACCCACTGGCCTTCCCTGATGACCATCTATATGAAAGATACAGGTTTTCTGCAGATGGCATCAGGTATCTATGCAGACTACTGGGTCCCAGGATTAAGCACCTCACTGCACGGAGCCATGCACTGAGTGTGGAGCAAATGGTTTGTGTGGCCTTGCGCTTTTTTTGCTAGTGGAGCCTTCCTGTACTCAGTGGGGGATGCAGAACAGCTGAACAAGGCCACAATTTGCCGCACAATAAGGAGTGTGTGTCTGGCTATCAAAGCATTAGCAGATGTCTTCATCTCCTTCCCTGGCCACAGAAGACTCTGTGACATCAAAGAGGAGTTCTATAGGATTGCAGGTAAGAGGATCTACAAATTACAGGACAACTGTTAACACATAGTAGGATACTCATTACTTTGTGTGACAGGTTTCCCCAATGTCATTGGTGCAGTGGACTGCACACACATAAGGATAAAAGCCCCCTCAGGTGCCCATGAGGCCGATTTTGTGAATAGGAAATCCTTTCACAGCATTAATGTTCAGGTGAACATAACTTTTTGATATTGTCCATTGACGAACACTCTGCATTGCCAGTGATGTGCATTGATTGGTGTAATATTCCTCATCTTATGATTTCAGATGGTCTGCAATGCTGACTGTGTGATCAGCAATGTTGTGGCAAAATGGCCTGGCTCAGTCCATGACTCCAGAATCTTTCGGGCCTCTGAAATCTATCACAAGGTAAGCCACACAACCCCTATTTATAACCATCATGGCTGTGTCAAGAATATCACTGTGTTTATGAGGTAGTAATGATGAGATTTTGTGTTGACAGGTGAATTCTCTGGTGTGTTGCTGGGAGACAGGGGGTATGGCTGCCAGCCTTTTCTCCTGACACCTTTCACAGACCCCCAGGAAGCACAGCAGGCCTACAACCATGCCCATGCCAGGACCAGGGCCAGAGTTGAAATGACCTTTGGCCTCCTGAAGGCACGCTTTCACTGCCTTCACAAATTAAGGGTCAGCCCTGTTAGGGCATGTGATATTACTGTGGCTTGTGCTGTCCTCCACAATGTGGCCTGCCTGAGGAAGGAGAGGGCCCCCAGAGTGCCACCAGCCATGGACTGGGACAATCCGGCAATCTTCCCTGATGACGACAGTGGTCGGCTGCTGAGGGACCAATATGTGTTGAATTATTTTAGTTAGTATGTGTGCTTTCAATTTTGGTTAAATATGTCCTGCGGTGGCAGAGGAATTTGGTTTTTTTTTTTGGGTTCGTTTTTTGACGAATTTGGCCTCTTATGATGTTTGTGCGGTATACTGTGTGTAATACAAGGCTGCAGGGAGGCTACTGCATCCATTCATTTGTCTGTTCAGTTGATGTGTATGGATTTGTCCTGCATTTATTTTAGTGTGCAGACATGCAGGGTGTGTTATATACAGACCTTTGAATGTGTATGTATCATTTTGTATAATATGCTTGGATTCTGTGCTTTCCATCTTGTAGAGTCACTGTGACTTCAGTTTCGAAAGGAGCTGATGGTTTACCTGCTTTGTTTTGTCCTTATTCAATAAAGGAACATAATGTTACACATTGTGTTTTTATATTCATATGGAATGTGTATTTGTTTATATGACAGAGTACTAGGGCCACACTGAAGAAAAAGGATAAAGTCATACATTTATGAGGCTGGTTCTTTCTGCAGAAAAGCTACATTGTTTTTACAGTTTTGATACTTATGACAATGTGATACTTAATATTCTGGCACATCAGCATGTCTTTGTTTATGAAACCATACTGAAGTACAATTTCACGAAATGCCCCACATCTGTCATTTTAACAACTGTCCTCCTTTAAAACAACTGGTTACAATATTATAACTTGTGTTTTTTTCCCCCTCTGTGGCCCTAATATTCTATCATTTTATATATAGCCTTATAGTCTATGGGAAACTGTAAATTATCTAATGATAGCAACATCATCTAAAAATCATTTTTTATCCAAAATCATTGAAATTAATGATCACAAACGTTTAAATAATAACAGTGGGTCTAGTTATATGTGATAACAATGTATAGTGAGCAGTGAAATAACTATTGGTTTCCATTTGTGGTGACTGCTGACTGACATTAGGGATGAGATTAAATAGATCCTGGAATTTAGCCTGGTCTGGAGCAGGCTAGCTCCACAGAATAAATCTCCATGGTAATTTATACCATAACATATCCTCCTGCCCCCTATCCATCTTTAGTGCAACCGGATTACGGATCAATTGAGCCAGGATCACCAAGATATCCTGGCTTAATCCCTTATCCTATTTTTGTGCAACAGGCCCCAGAGCTCGCCAGCACAGCAGAGCAGCTGTGTTGACACGAAACGAAAGGAGATACCCAGCAAGCTATCCCGGCCTGATCCACATGGGGAAATCTATCTCGAAAAATTGACTGTATTGTTGACAACTTCACATTTTCAGCTGTTTATTTTTTTAGCTGTTGTTATTGTGCTAGCCAAGTTAGCCAAGTTACAAGTTAACGTTTGACATTCTTTTCTCATCTTTAGTTATTGGACTCAAGCTATTAATGTTTTCTGTGAAGCCCTTGAAACCAACCTTTAAATCCTACCTTCTGTCTGTTCAGGTGAGTAACCTTGACTAAGAAAGTTACTCTGTCCTCGGTATACTAAGTTACTTGCTATTACTGAGTAGTTCGCTAGCTAGGATTACTTGTTCAATTCACTAGCTATATGTTGTGCATAATTTAGTTAGCTTATTATAGACTAACAAAATATCTCTGTTTTATATTTCATGCAGACTGATCTAAAAAAAACTCCACAGCCGCCTATCAAGAAGTTTGCTTCCTGGGGCCAAGTTACTTCCAGGTGAGTTTACAGTTTCCTCTGCCACAGCTAGCTTGTTGTTTCTGACTGTTCTATTTGTAACTATCAACTATGTTATGAGTACATCGAAGCTAAATAGATTTAACCACCCATCAAAATATCCCTCTCCTGAAAAATAACCAGTAAAAACTGAACTCATCCAGCTATAGTCTTTCTTTTCATGCTAAGGTAGAAGATGACCAGCCAGTGAAAACTCCCATATCTCTTCAGCTAAATGTAATTGCATCTATTTTAGAATGAAGGAAGGTCCAGCCTCTGTTGCTTAATTATTAGGAGTGAACGCCTCAAAGGGAAATTCGTCCCACAGCACAACCTCTGATTCACAACTTGTCCTCAGACTCAGATATAGGCCTAATGACACTTCAAGGTTATATGGTCAAGTGTTTCTCAATCTTGCTCCATTATATCAGTGAGCTTCCGCCTCCATAACAGCCATGAATGAACCGAAATGCTTTAGAATGTTGTTGGCTTTTTTGCAACAATAGTTTATGGGGGGGGGGCAACATGAATTGAGTGGAGGGTCATGGCCCCTCCCTGTACACAGATTGATGAGTGGTGGATAGACACAAATAGACTTTTCATTATTTACATTCTTTTAAATGTCTCCTTGTTTATCTTAATACACTGGAGTAAAATGTAATATGGAGAGGTTGGGTGTCAGTTTAGCTCACACACAAACACTGCCAACTTAATGGAAAAAAAGTAAACAAACCTGAGGTCCTGCCTTGCATAAAACATTAAATGTTGCAAAGAAAAACCCACAAAAGGCAAGAAATAGTTTTCAGTTACTGGTGTTCTGTGAATCTCTTATTGTAACCTCCTTAAGACAGTCATTAACCAACTCGCATCCTCTCTGAGCTGGGATTTGACTGCAAAATCAGGAGGCATATCTGAACCAGCCCATTGTTAACGAAGGCTAAATTATGCACAGTTAGTTGCAGTGATGAAAAGGAGCCCAGGCAGGAACTGCATTGTCATGGTGACTTGAGACAGCACAGAGAAAATGGACTTTCAGTTGGATGAGATTACTACAGCCTAATGATGCGACAATAAGGGATGCCAAATGACTGTGGGGAAAACCACAAGTGAGGTGCACTGACAGAGAACACATTTAAAACAAGAAATTACATTTAGCTGAAGAGATATGGGAGTTTTCACTGGCTGGTTTTGGATCCTGTATTTTACATTATAGCCATTACCATATATATGATTGAATATTATCTGCTGTTGGCTTGTGTGGATGTATGTATGTGTTATGCAACATAGCTGACTTGAAACATTGTTAAAAGTATCAGGGCCATGGGACTTTCTCATGATGGAAAAATACAGAGAGGCATGAAGACAGGAACTGTTCAAATTAGTTGGGAGGGGGGCACATTCAGAGCGGGGTGTTGCGAGAACAAGCGGTCTTTTGTTAGATAACAGGAGCCAGGTGCGAGATAACGGTATGGAGCATGAGAGCCTGGATGTTCTTCACATCTATCAACAGAAGCGCCAGGAGGCGGGGCCCGCCTGAGCGCCTGCAATAGACTGGACAAGTTTAAACCACGCCCAGTCTCTACTGTGATAGGCCAACAGACGGGTTGGAACTGTCTATCACAGTATAAAGAATACTGTTTTACATACGTCTTGTCAGTTCTCTGTTCTGCCCTGCGTGGTATTACAGAGAGCCCGTATATACGAAAGTTGCATTTGCCATTTATTACTTAGCTAATAAAAAATACATAGTATAAAATCGGTGACTCATTGTTATATTTATCCTGATACCAGATTTGAATTTACGCAACTTTAACACTGGTCATTGAAATATCAGTCATCTTCTACCTTAGCATGAAAAGAAAGACTATAGCTGGATGAGGTCAGCCTTTACTGGTTATTTTTCAGGAGCGGGATATTTTTCAGGGTGGTTAAATGTATGTATTCTCTATGTACTCATAACATAGTTGATAGGTACAAATAGAACAGTCAGAAACAACAAGCTAGCTGTGGCAGAGGAAACTGTAAACTCACCTGGAAGTAACTTGGCCTCTAACTTCTTGATAGGTGGCTGTGGAGTTTTTTTCAGATCGGTCTGCATGAAATATAAAACAGAGATAGTTTGTTAGCCTATAATAAGCTAACTAAATTATGCATAACATATAGCTAGTGAATTGAACAAGTAATCCTAGCTAGCGAACTACTCAGTAATAGCAAGTAACTGTTAGTATACCGAGGACAGGGTAACTTTGCTAGTCAAGTAAGGTGGTAGGATTTAAAGGTTGGTTTCAAGGGCTTCACAGAAAACATTATTAATAGCTTGAGTCCAGTAACTAAAGATGATTAATGGATACTTCCAAGATTACAGTGAGGAAATAATGTCAAACGTTAACTAACTTGTACCTTGTCTAGCACAATAACAACAGCTAAAAATATAAACTGCTGAAAATGTAGTAGTCAACAATACAGTCAATTTTTTTTAGATATATTTCCCCATATTGATCAGGCCGGGATAGCTTGCTTGGTATCGCCTTTCGTTTCGTGTCACCACAGCTGCTGTGCTGTGCTGGCGAGCTCTGGTTGTCCTCGCGAGCAAGTTACTAGTAGCCAGCTAGCCTTGTAGTTAGCTGCTAGCAAGCAACTTTTACGTCGTCAAACAACCTAGCTAGCTTTAGCTAACTAGCAAGCATTCCATTCGCAGAACTTTGCGAACGCCTAGCTGCAGACCGTGAGTTAATTCACTAATTTACTGGGGAAGAACGCCACAACGTAAACCCTGCTGGCATACAGCAGTGATAACTTTCGTATTTAGCTAGCAGCATTATATCCAAGGCTTTGCTATCGTTTTTGCTATGGACACAACGGCAATGTTTACACCCGGGAGGAGACAGGCAGGGGAGAATACATACCTGATGATAGCACATACAATATGTGGGTTTTTACTCACCTTGCGTAATCTTGGTATTTTTCATCATGACAATGACAATGGCAGTAACAAACAGGCAGGAGAAGAACAAGGTTCCCACTACATACAGTGGTATGTAAGGATCCCCTTTTAATAAAACACAAAGCATTCAGAATGAAGATCAATTAGGTATTATTCATGATCATTTAATGTATTTGTAATAACAATATACTGTGACTCACCAGGAGTGTATAACAGGGCTGTGTCATTCCTGTTGGGGTGGTTGTTGAATTCTCCATTCACAGTGACTGTGACTGAGTTATTACCTTATTAGTTATTATTAGTTACTAGTTATTACCTACTGAGTTATTACCTTCCAGTGCCCTTTTCTATTCTTAAGCACCTGTAAGGCACAAACATACTGTCCGCTGTCTGAATATGTGGCATTGCTGATCTTAAGGTTATGAAAGTTAGGGTTGTTAGGGGTTAGATTAAGTATTTGACCTTCGTTTCAGCAGGGCCTCATCAATGAGACAATGGTAGTCATATATTACTATCAAGAATAAAGATGTCCTACTGTTGCCACTGGTGGTTTTGATCCAATAGACTGAAAATGGAAAGGTAGAGTAATCTTTGGCTACTGTGAAAATACATGCAAGGTTGACTGATTCTCCATGCTGTTTGGTAACAGACGTTTTAGTTTCCACACCAGGGTAGCATATCACCACTACAGAAACAACATAATTTGATGTTAAATATACAATATATTGTTTTTGTAGTTTTTTTTCTAATGCAAATGCTGTATTGCACTTCAAATCTCGGTCACATTTCTTGTCATTGTCACGAAGACTGCAATTAAAATTGCAATCCACTATGTTGTCTTCATCAAGATCAAGTTGCCAAATTCTCTCTTCACAGTGGTGGCAGCGTAGCCTAGTGGTTAGAGCGTTGGACTAGTAACTGAAAGGTTGCAAGATCAAATCCTTAAACTGACATGGTACAAAAGCTGTTGTTCTGCCCCTGAACAAGGCAGTTAACCCACTGTTCCTAGGCCGTCATTGAAAATAAGAATTTGTTCTTAACTGACTTGCCTAGTTAAATAAGGGTAAAAAAAAACATTGTGGAGATATAGCTTCCTCTTTCTCTTGATAATTTAGATAAGTGTTCCCTTTGAGAAAGAAAAAGTTTTCCAATGTTAGAATCAAGCTCCTCAATTGTAGACTCACAAACTCTATTATTCAAGTCTTAAACTGTTGATTAAAATACACTGCTCAAAAAAAGAAAGGGAACACTAAAATAACACATCCTAGATCTGAATGAATGAAATATTCTTAATAAATACTTTTTTCTTTACATAGTTGAATGTGCTGACAACAAAATCACACAAATTATCAACGGAAATCAAATTTGTCAACCCATGGAGGTCTGGATTTGGAGTGACACAAAATTAAAGTGGAAAACCACACTACAGGCTGATCCAACTTTGATGTAATGTTCTTAAAACAAGTCAAAATGAGGCTCAGTAGTGTGTGTGGCCTCCACGTGCCTGTATGACCTCCCTACAACGCCTGGGCATGCTCCTGATGAGGTGGCGGATGGTCTCCTGAGGGATCTCCTCCCAGACCTGGACTAAAGCATCCGCCAACTCCTGGACAGTCTGTGGTGCAACGTGGCGTTGGTGGATGGAGCGAGACATGATGTCCCAGATGTGCTCAATTGGATTCAGGTCTGGGGGAATGGGCAGGCCAGTCCATAGCATCAATGCCTTCCTCTTGCAGGAACTGCTGACACACTCCAGCCACATGAGGTCTAGCATCGTCTTGCATTAGGAGGAACCCAGGGCCAACCGCACCAGCATATGGTCTCACAAGGGGTCTGAGGATCTCATCTCGGTACCGAATGGCAGTCAGGCTACCTCAGGCGAGCGCATGGAGGGCTGTGCGGCCCCCCAAAGAAATGCCACCCCACACCATTACTGACCCACCGCCAAACCGGTCATGCTGGAGGATGTTGCAGGCAGCAGAACGTTCTCCACGGCGTCTCCAGAATCTGTCACGTCTGTCACGTGCTCAGTGTGAACCTGCTTTCATCTGTGAAGAGCACAGGGCACCAGTGGCGAATTTGCCAATCTTGGTGTTCTCTGGCAAATGCCAAACGTCCTGCACAGTGTTGGGCTGTAAGCACAACCCCCACCTGTGGACGTCGGTCCCTCATGGAGTCTGTTTCTGACCGTTTGAGCAGACACATGCACATTTGTGGCCTGCTGGAGGTCATTTTGCAGGGCTCTGGCAGTGCTCCTCCTTGCACAAAGGTGGAGGTAGCGGTCCTGCTGTTGGGTTGTTGCCCTCCTACGACCTCCTCCACGTCTCCTGATCTACTGGACTGTCTCCTGGTAGTGCCTCCATGCTCTGGACACGACGCTGACAGACACAGCAAACCTTCTTGCCACAGCTCGCATTGATGTTCCATCCTGGATGAGCTGCTCTACCTGAACCACTTGTGTGGGTTGTAGACTCCGTCTCATGCTACCACTAGAGTGAAAGCACCGCCAGCATTCAAAAGTGACCAAAACATCAGCCAGGAAGTATAGGAACTGAGAAGTGGTCTGTGGTCACCACCTGCAGAACCACCCCTTTGTTGGGAGTGTCTTGCTAATTGCCTATAATTTCCACCTGTTGTCTATACCATTTGCACAACAGCATGTGAAATGTATTGTCAATCAGTGTTGCTTCCTAAGTGGACAGTTTGATTTCACAGAAGTTTGATTTCACAGAAGTGTGATTGACTTGGAGTTACATTGTGTTGTTTAAGTGTTCCCTTTATTTTTTTGAGCAGTGTAGTTACCGGCCTTGATGTTTTCCTACGAGAGTCATCACCATGAAGATACAGTGCCTTGCGAAAGTATTCGGCCCCCTTGAACTTTGCGACCTTTTGCCACATTTCAGGCTTCAAACATAAAGATATAAAACTGTATTTTTTTGTGAAGAATCAACAACAAGTGGGACACAATCATGAAGTGGAACGACATTTATTGGATATTTCAAACTTTTTAACAAATCAAAAACTGAAAAATTGGGCGTGCAAAATTATTCAGCACCCTTAAGTTAATTCTTTGTAGCGCCACCTTTTGCTGCGATTACAGCTGTAAGTCGCTTCGGGTATGTCTCTATCAGTTTTGCACATCGAGAGACTGAAATTTTTTCCCATTCCTCCTTGCAAAACAGCTCAAGCTCAGTGAGGTTGGATGGAGAGCATTTGTGAACTGCAGTTTTCAGTTCTTTCCATAGATTCTCGATTGGATTCAGGTCTGGACTTTGACTTGGCCATTCTAACACCTGGATATGTTTATTTTTGAACCATTCCATTGTAGATTTTGCTTTATGTTTTGGATCATTGTCTTGTTGGAAGACAAATCTCCGTCCCAGTCTCAGGTCTTTTGCAGACTCCATCAGGTTTTCTTCCAGAATGGTCCTGTATTTGGCTCCATCCATCTTCCCATTAATTTTAACCATCTTCCCTGTCCCTGCTGAAGAAAAGCAGGCCCAAACCATGATGCTGCCACCACCATGTTTGACAGTGGGTATGGTGTGTTCAGGGTGATGAGCTGTGTTGCTTTTACGCCAAACATAACGTTTTGCATTGTTGCCAAAAAGTTAAATTTTGGTTTCATCTGACCAGAGCATCTTCTTCCACATGTTTGGTGTGTCTCTCAGGTGGCTTGTGGCAAACTTTAAACAACACTTTTTATGGATATCTTTAAGAAATGGCTTTCTTCTTGCCACTCTTCCATAAAGGCCAGATTTGTGCAATATACGACTGATTGTTGTCCTATGGACAGAGTCTCCCACCTCAGCTGTAGATCTCTGCAGTTCATCCAGAGTGATCATGGGCCTCTTGGCTGCATCTCTGATCAGTCTTCTCCTTGTATGAGCTGTTTAGAGGGACGGCCAGGTCTTGGTAGATTTGCAGTGGTCTGATACCCTTTCCATTTCAATATTATCGCTTGCACAGTGCTCCTTGGGATGTTTAAAGCTTGGGAAATCTTTTTGTATCCAAATCCGTCTTTAAACTTCTTCACAACAGTATCTGGTGTGTTCCTTGTTCTTCATGATGCTCTCTGCGCTTTTAACGGACCTCTGAGACTATCACAGTGCAGGTGCATTTATACGGAGACTTGATTACACACAGGTGGATTGTATTTATCATCATTAGTCATTTAGGTCAACATTGGATCATTCAGAGATCCTCACTGAACTTCTGGAGAGAGTTTGCTGCACTGAAAGTAAAGGGGCTGAATAATTTTGCACGGCCAATTTTTGGGCGTGCAGAATTGGCCCAGTGTCGTCTGGGTTTGGCCTTGTAGGCCGTCATAGTAAATAAGAATTTGTTCTTAACTTACTTGCCTAGTCAAATAAAGGTTCAATTAAAACAAAATTATATATATATATATATATATATATATATATATATATATATATATATATATATATATATATGGGACTCCCAATCACGACCGGTTGTGATACAGCCTGGGTGAACTCTTTCTATATTTGACAAAGTGAACAATTAGTGCTTTTTCTTCATCCCACTGCTCCAGTTATTTGTGATCACAATATTGTTTACATCTGTCACATGAGACATTTTTAAATGTCATACTGTAACATTCATTCACATGTTTATTATTTGGGTTATGTTAATTACATTGCCTTTAGAAAGTATTCACACCCCTTGACTTTTTCCACATTTTGTTGTGTTACAGCCTGAATTTAAAATAGATTAAATTAAGAATGTATTTGTCACTGGCCTACACACAACATCCCATAATGTCAAGGTGGAATTATGTGTTTTACAGTTTTTACAAACAATTTCAAAATGAAAAGCTGAAACAGTATTAAGTATTAAGCCCCTTTGTCATGGCAAGCCTAAATCATTTCAGGAGTAAAAATGTGCATGGACTCTAATACATTGCATGTGCAATAATAGTGTTTCAAAAAATGTAATGACTACCTCATCTCTGTATCCCACACATGGAATTATCTGTGAAGTCCCCCAGTCGAGCAGTGAATTTCAAACACAATTTCAACCAAAACGATACATTTGTAAAAGCCATCCCAGGAGTGATCTAAAAGTATCATAACGTGTATAATGCTTGTACAATATGGTCCTCTTTCAGAATAAATGATTATCAAATTTAATGTTCTTATTTGTCTGATTTGATTGCACGACACTTTCTACCCACAGCACATGCGTTCTTCAACGAGCCCAAAATCATCTGGTGGGATTCCCTCTGGAGTGACGCGTCCAGATCCCGCTCCTATTGGCTGAGGGCAAAAGACGAATTTTCCATTTATGGATTGTTTGGTTCGGCAGCTCGGTCAACAGCCTCGAAGTTTAACTTCACGGCTCAAACATACTGCAGCATTCGGAGCCTGAGTTTAGTTCCTGTGCCGATTCACTTTTAGACAATAGCTACAGTATGGACAGAGCAACCAGGTCCTGAGGAGAATCCGTGCGTTCCTGCTTGGAAGGCATCTGGGATCCTATTGTTTATTTAGAATTTGTCTTACTGCAAAAACAACAACGTTGTACAGTTATTAGTACTAGACGACTACTGAGACAGCCCCTGTTCAGTACGGAATACAAGGATACATTGTTACTGTCTGGGGAAGGAGAGAAAATGGTAAGATAACTTATCTGTTACAGACTGTTTTTGGGGGGGGATAATCATGTCATATGACTATGAAGAAACACGATAATGTATAATGTTGAAAGGGAAATGACAATTCTTATAGATTCTTAAATATTCAGAGATCTAATGGATTGTGACACTATGACGTTAAATTTCCATCACATGTCATAACATTGTTATAAATCTCAAGAACAGCATATTCCTATTGCACAGTATCAATACTGTCAATACAAGGGACAATGTAATTTTATGAAATATAATCTTATGTTTTAGCTTAATGACCATATCATTTTAATGAATTGTGAAAAAAGGTCGATATTGCATCCTGCATATTGTCACCAGACTATTTGGAGAAAAGTTTAGTTTAACTTGGCTAGTCGTTCAACAAGGTCATGTTGTCATGTGTCATAGCCTACTGAGGGGCTGCAAGGGTCATTTTTAGAGGCTGTTGTGAAGTTGCCTATTATTGTAACCAATAGCCATTTTGTTTTTAATTGCCATAGAGAATAATAACATAGCTGGATGTATGAGTGCCTACTTCACGGAATTATATATTTTTAAGTAGACAGGAATTGCAATCATGTTAGTTTTTGTTTTGCTACAGTGTAAAGTTCAATTCAAACAACAACATGGACTAAATGCTTATTCTAGTCTCCTTTATGTCATCAATCCAATCTAGCAGGTTGTATGGAATGTTAATAAGAATGCAACAACAATCCAATCCATTATTTTCGCTCTCCTATTTGAGGAGTAGCCTACCTACCATATGTTTATGATAAAAGTTCTCTCTCTCTCTCACCCCCCTCTCTAACTGAGCAGGATTTTGTATGTGGATGAGAGATATAGTAAAACATTAAACATTGAACCAATAAAATGTTTTGGTCAACAGTGTGTATCGGATATCAAAGCCTCAGTGAGACATGCTAAAGATAACTGGATCATGGATCTCTTGAGATCTAGAGGGCCCAGTTGGAAACAGTCTGCCCTGTTCGTTGTTAAACATGTTTGTTTACTCTCTGTGATACAGGTGGGTCACACTGCTCACAACTAAGTCAATATGGCATAATTGAAAAAAACCGTCTCCTTTTTAGTTGTTGTCTACTCAACAACTTTCATCTCACTTACCATATAATTATACATCTGTAGGGGAGGAGGGGGTGTAAAAGAAAAGTGGCTTGCAGATACAGTCACTATAGCAACCACCTATATTGACAGACATACAGCTCCCACTTCCTAGGTATAGTGTTGGTTCGTGAGGTACGGCCCTACTTTGAATAATACAGGTTGGTCATGGAAGAGGAGACAGAGAGCAGCATGTGTGTTATCCACATGGAGACCGGTTTCTCCTGCTTACTGAATGTCATCCCAGCAGCTTAAGCATACCGGTGAGAATTATGGAGAAAGTTGTCCCTGTTGCATGGCCTCTTCCTTTGTGTTTAGACCACAGTTCATGAGGCCATTGCCATTGTGGCAGATATCCCAATGTGGATATCCGCTAAAATACTGTTTATTGAATCCAACAGGTAAACTGCAGTATTACATTCTCTTTAAAGGCAGAGGTTGGGTCTAATCAATAATGTATATTTTATTTTGTTTGATTTAATTAAATAAGATTTTTTTCACATTTTGTATAATTTATTCAGCTTGAATTGCCCGAATTCACTGAATGACGTTGCTTGACTTGTAATGTACTGTACACTTACTGTACAAAACATTTAGTAATACCAGCTCTTTCCATGAAATAGACTGACCAGGTGAAAGCTATGATCCCTTATTGATGTCACTTGTTAAATCCACTTCAATCAGTGTAGATGAAGGGAAGGAAACGGGTTAAAAGAAGGATTTTTAAGCCATGAGACAACTGAGACATGGATTGTGTACATGTGTCATTCAGAGGGTGAATGGGCAAGACTAGCCTTTGAAGCTGGTATGGTAGTAGGTGCCAGGTGCCGTGCTACTGGGGTTTTCACACTCAACAATTTTCCTTGTGTATCAAAAATTGTCCACCACCCAAAGGACATCCAGCCAACTTGACACAACTGTGGGGAGCATTGGAGTTAACATGGGCCAGCATCGAATGCTTTTGACATCTTGTGATGTCTATGCCCCGGCGAATTGAGACTGTTCTGAGAGCAAAAGGGGGGGCAACTCAATATTAGGAAGGTGTTCCTAATATTTTGTACACTGTGTGTATTCTGACATTACCAACCCTGCCCTATGTCCATATATTGTCTCTCTAGAACAGGTCAACCCTGTTATGCAGTCTCACTGCTCTGCTCCCAGTGCACAGTGTATGGATCCTGTAGATCTGGTTCCCCACAAGGAAATCCAAGGAACAAACCTATACATAATATATACTCAGTAGCACATAACTGAGCTCTATAACTTAGCTAACAGTCAAACTGAGAACATAAAGTATTTTTCATGTTATATCAGGACAATGAGGTATGATTATAGGAGATTTAACTGAACTATTTTACTTGAGCTTCCATTGGGGTAAATCCATATAAATTGAATAACTTTTTGAGCATCCCTTTTGATTTAAATAAAACTTTCCATACATGCTCGCCCATGGAAGAAGTGCTCAGAAAGCGACTTTTTGCACCTGAATGCCAAAACATTCAGGAGATAGAGTTGCTCAGATTTGACCATTTTGCATACCCCACCATACCATGGGACATTATGTCTTCATTACTGGAAAAGATAAATGGTTGAGTTTGATATCATTTAAAAGCTTACAAACTGGGTTGTGAAACTATTTGATAGTTTCTTAGCCTCTACTTTACATCATCTGAGGTTTTTGTGCTATGTCTGCCATCGGTTGAGACACAAGATGCTCTTGAGTACAGAGTGGGTGTCATTTCAATCATGGAAATATCAGTCCTATCCCTTCAGACCACTGCAATTTAACTGGTATACTGTTGAAATTTAAATTTAAATTGTAAATTCTAATTACTACCACAAAGAGGACCTCTGGTCCACCCACCGTCCAGTGTCAATTTAAATGGTCATGTCTGTTCTATTATCTATATTTGTATGATTTCAAACTTCAATAGGTTTCCTATGGAGGATTATTGACAGTATAATTTAAAACAGATTATTCCCATTCAAGTTAACGTTGTCTGATGTGTGGACCTCCAACCATTTTTGTGGAACAATTTAAAATTTAGATTTTCAAATGGTATTCCCATTTTAGTACATTTATCAGGCAAAATATGACACCCACCCTGTATTCAAGAGCATGTTGTGTGTCTCAACCGATGGCGGGCACAACACAAAAACCTAAAATTATGTCAAATTGGGTCTAAGTACAACATCCAATTATAATTTTTTTGTTGAGTTTATTCGATATTAGATAATTGGCATTTAAGGTTAATTTTTTTTTTTAAAGAAATTATAAAACTGTTTGACAACTGTTTGCAAGCTTTTAAATTCAATCAACCGTTTATCTTCTCCAGTGATGAAGACATGGATATCTCATGGTATGGTGGGGTATGCAAAAAAGCTCAACTTTGAGCACCTTTATTTCTGGATGCACTCTTTATCACTTTCTGACCACTTCTTCAATGGGCAAATATGTATGGAAGGTTTAGTTCAAATCAAAAGGGTTGCTGTCAAAATTGATTGAATTCAAATGGATTTACCCATTGTCCTCCCATATGAGGTACCATAAAATGCATGCATTTACATTGCTTGATGACTGGACGACTACCTCTCTGTAGGATCATATTGGTTTTAAAAACATTCTTTCTCCTTCTGTAGTAGATTCCAATGAACAAACCCAGATATGAGGATAGATAGATTCAGCATGCTGTGCACACAAGATGAGCCAGCATTAGAAAACTTTTAGCCTTGAGGCACAATCTGACTCACTTCAGAGGTAATATTCTGCAGTGGGTTTACTGCAGAATAATGCAGGCCTTTGATATTCCCCTGGTTCTGCTGAAGTTGGAGATATTCCTATTTATGCTAGTGCTTGTGGGCGGTTCCCTGGCATGGGTACTGAATTGCATGCTGAATGACCAGAAGGAAATGGAGTGGTTTCCTTCTTGTGAGGTAGCTTTAATGACAGTAGAACATATGCGCTGTATATGCAGATCCCTTCATCAGTGACAGATTTATTGAGTATAATATTCAGTAAGCAGAGAATGATAAGGTTGAGTTCAAAACAATATCAAACATTTGGACACAACTGAATATATCCTTTCAATGACCCAGGTGGAAAACATTTAATACGTCTTGCATCTTAACATTTTGCACCACCGGAAGAATTGGACATGGAAGGAGCAATTGTTTTTCCAGGTTTACTCCACAAGTAGGTTGCTGTTTTGCGAACAAGATCATAGCACGTCATCTGGATGTGTCAGAACCTGGCTCGTCAAAAACAGACTTTCTGTCAAATAACAAACCTTCCCCAGATATTCTCCTCTCTTTAGCCTGATGTCAGAGATAAAGAATGAACGTTATGCATCAATGCGAAACACAATGCAGTTACTCAGTGCAAAACTCTTCATTTTTGAAAGGCTTTTTGGGGCCACATTAGGCGAACTCTAATATTTGGCTTGTGTGGAGAGAAGCCGTCTGTCACTCTGACTGTCTGGAGCACCAGACGGTAGCATCACTCATAGGCCCCACATAGGCCCCACAGATGCTGAATACTAGGTCAGTATGACAGCATATGGTTTTTATCAGCTTTTCCTGCAGGGAGGTGAATGCTCAGTAACATCGCTCCATTTCAAAGCCTGCGCTCCATTTTCCACCCTGCATTGCTACAAATATTTTTTGCAGGAATTTGAGACCTTCTCTAGAACATGGCGAACACCCCTTCTGTAGAACTAGGGAACTTGTTACATTTTTCACAGAGGTCCAGTAAACCTACACTCTCCTCTTTATCAATCCCACACATATTGGTCTTTGTTACAAAGCTCCATCTTCATGTTCGTGGCGTTCCGTAAGCCATCACACAGGTTCTAAGTTCCGTCTTACTGACTTTCAGAACAGATGGAAGAATCAGATTTATTTCTGAGTGTTAAACACTGGTCTGGGCTATACTATTCTGATAATGTTCTCACAGAAGCTCCCCTGAAGAATAATTACTCATTAGTTGTAATCCGTTGTGGTTTGTTTGTGCAAAATGAAAAGTTAAAAGGACGAATTAAACATAAAATGAGCATTCCTTTAATTTAACTTTTTATTGAAGGTTTAACATTTTCATTAGTTTTATGAAGAGCTGATGTTGACCTTTCTGTCTTCAAACAGATATGTTGTATGATGTGATGCCACATCCTGCCATTTCTTTTAAAGTGCATCACATTAGAGGATACCACTTCATGGTGTCCATTCATGATGCCATTAACACAGCAACTTCCTCTGTTTGGCACTTAGTATTCCTCAGTAGTTGAGCATGGTGGCAGTTTGTTCTCCAAACCAAACCCCATTGTTCTTTACTGACAAGTAAATGTTCCCTGCTCCCTCCCTTTCTGCTTTCTTCAGCCGTTTCACTGATGGCACAGTGATAAGGCAGGCCTTTGATATTCTTTGAAATCTGAAACACATCCCTCAGCAACCTGGGACAGCTGTGAATGTGGGGCGGCAGTGTAGCCTAGTGGTTAGAGCATTGGACTAGTAACCGAAAGGTTGCAAGTTCAAATCCCCGAGCTGACAAGGTACAAAATCTGTCGTTCTGCCCCTGAACAGGCAGTTAACCCACTGTTCCTAGGCTGTCATTGAAAATAAGAATTTGTTCTTAACTGACTTGCCTAGTAAAATAAAGGTATAAAAAAAAAAATTGTGGTGGTCAGGTGAGGAACAGCCAGCTGCATTTTCCCCTCTGTAAAGTGATCTGGGTCTGTGTGTCCCGGCGAGCTCACTGTCAGCTCCCCTCTTCTCTTCTGGCTTGCCCAGGTTTCCTTCTGCCCAGCCCTTGGTACAGCACACTGTTTGTGAGCCTGGTTCTCGCACCACTACCCACAAGACTGGGAGCCCAGCAGGCCTCTACCCTCACTGGGGCTGCAGCCCAATTGAGAGCACAGTCTGTTCTCACATCGAATGTCTCCCATTACCCCAGTGAGGGATGGGGAGGACTGTGACAGGCTGCTCTTTGGTCCCATGTAGTAGAGGCCACTTTTGATCAGACTTCTAGTCTGATGTGATGTCTTCTCTCACAGAAAACACCCACCTGTTCTAGTCTGGCCAACAATTAAACAGCTGCTATGTTTTATAGAGGTGCCATGTGTAGTAAATGGAAACTCATGTTTTTCCTAGAAGTATATAGGTTTGACGTATTTTAGGCAATTTCATGCTGTGAGACAAAGATTTCACAACATTTGTCACTATCATTTTCATATTTTCAAATGTAGTTACCATGATATCAGCCCCATTGGGCACAGATGGTGTCTTCTGTCTGCCTCTGGATATTTTCTGTCTTGTCTGTGGATCTGAGCTGAAGTGACAGGGTTATGTTTCCACACTAGCATACAGACAAACATGCCCTGAATTCCATGGGTGATGCCTACATTCCAGTAAAAGGATAGCTCATCTCCCAGGTCTATCAATCTCTTTCCTGGGTGCACAGATTAATCATCAGTCGCATGTCAATGTTTATGTCACTTTAGTGTTACTGGTGCATAACTGTAATAATTCTTATTATAAACTGAGTGGTTCGAGTCCTGAATGCTGATTGGCTGACAGATGTGGTATATTAGGCCCTATACTACAGGTATTTAAAATATATATATAATCAATTACTGCTCTATTTACGTTGGTAACCAGTTTCTAATAGCAGTAAGGCACCTCGGGGGTTTGTGATATATGGCCAATAAACCACGGCTAAGGGCTGTGTCCAGGCACTCCACGTTGCTTAGTGTGTAAGAACAGCCCTTAGCCGTGGTATATTGGCCATATACAACCCCCCGGGCCTTGTTGCTAAATAACAAACAAGTAGCATCACAGTGAGAGTCAAGTGCACCCTTTTTGTCATTTTCAACATATATCCACTGTCTACAGTCTCCCACACTAAGAAGGTGAAACTGTTCAGCAACAAATTGGTAATAAAAGTCCCATCTAAAGCTTCTATTTGCATGTGTTTTCTCACCCGTTAGGACAGCTGTTGAGATGGAAAAATGTCACGCTCTTCCAAGAGCTGAGTTCCCTTTATGTCACGCCCTGGCCATAGAGAGGCTTTTATTCTCTATTTCGGTGAGGCCAGGGTGACTAGTGTGTGCATTCTAGTTTCTTTATTTCTATGTTTTCTATTTCTTTGTTTTTGGCCGAGTGTGGTTCTCAGAGGCAGCTGTCTATTGTTGTCTCTGATTGGGAATCATACTTAGGCAGCCTTTTTCCCACCTGTGTTTTGTGGGTAGTTGTTTTCTGTACAGTTTATTTGCCTTACAGAATTGTTTGTTTTTTCACTTTGTTATTTTGTTCGAGTGGTTTGATCAATAAAAATCATGAACACTTACCACACTGCGTTTTGGTCCGATCCTCATTCCGACGAGAGATGTTACACTCTATCTGTTCAGCTTGTTTCCTTCCCACTGTCACATTATGTCAAAAGATCATAGGCCTCTGATTCAGTGTTTGGGCTCCAGTACTGCCCCATGGAGACTTTATCAGCCCATCTGTCTGTCACCGTGCCCTATGTCACCATTGTTTTCACCCTGCGTCACTTCTCAGATTAAGTCTAATGACTCATTATGGCTTTCCTATAATCATCAATTAGCATACTATTGTGCCACAGAATTTCTCACTGTATTGTGCCAGTAATACCCATAATCTCATTAGCTACACGACCAGTCAAAAGTTCTTTATTTTTACTGTTTTCTACATTGTATAATAATAGTGAAGACATCAAAACTATGAAATAACACAAATGGAATCATGTACAATGTAAGATGGCGCCGAAGAACATGGCTGAAGTTTTACATTCTCCAAACCAACCAGTTTTTTTTGTTTGTTGCATTTTGTTATTTTTAATTTTTTTGTGTACATAATGTTGCTGCTACCGTCTCTTACAACCGAAAAATAACTTTTGGACATCAGAAAAGCGATTACTCAACACGAACTGGAAGAAACGTTTTTTTAACGAGTCCAACGAGAAGGATATCCTGCGTTCACTGGAAAAGGCCCAGATCCATGTCTTTTGCGTGAAGAATAGACGCCGGAAAAGTGGACGCAGATCGGGGATCCTTCGGAGAAGCCAGAGGTGACCGAGTAAGCTCCCAATGCCTTCCATTCTCCTTGCTAACATGCAATCGTTAGAAAATAAAATTGATGGCCTATTATTAAGATTATCCTACCAACGGGAAATTAAAAACTGTAACATCTTATGTTTCACCGAGACGTGGTTGAACGAAGAAACGGACAATATAGAGCTGGTGGGATTTTCCATGCACCATCAGAACAGAGACGTTACCTCTGGTAAGACGAGTGGTGGGGGTGTGTGTCTTTTTGTGATGTCTAATATTAAAGAAGTCTCGAGGTATTGCTCGCCTGAGGTAGAGTACCTTATGATAAGTTGTTGACCACACTATCTACCAAGAGTTCTCATCTGTATTATTTGTAGCCGTCTATTTACCACCACAAAGCGAAGCTTACCAGATGAGGAAATCCCAGACACGAGCTGCCCAGTGACGCGAGCCTACCAGATGAGCTAAATGCCTTTTATGCTTGCTTTGAGGCACGCAACACTGAAGAATGCATGAGAGCGCCGGCTGTTCTGGATGACTGTATGATGACTGTGTGATAACGCTCTTGGTAGCTGATGTGTACAAAACCTTTAACTAGGCCAACATTCACAAAGCTGCCTGCCAGACGGATTACCAGGACGTGTACTCAAAGCATGCGCGGACCAACTGTCAAGTGTCTTCACTGACATTTTCAACTTCTCCCTGACCGAGTCTGTAATACCTACATGTTTCAAGCAGACCACCATAGTCCCTGTGCCCAAGGAAGTGAGGGTAACCTGCCTAAATCATTACCACCCCTTGGAACTCACGTGGGTAGCCTTTAAGTGCTTTGAAAGGCTGATCATGGCTCACATCAACAGCATCCTCCCAGACACCCTAGACCCACTCCAATTCGCATACCGCCCCAACAGACCCACAGATGACGCAATCTCAATCACACTCCAACCTCCCTTTCTCACCTGGACAAAGGGAACACCTATGTGAGAATGCTGTTCATCGACTACAGCTCAGCGTTCAACACCATAGTGCCCACAAAGCTTATCACTAAGCTAAGAACTCTGGGACTAAACACCTTCCTCTGCAACTGGATCCTGGACTTCCTGACTGGCTGCCCCCAGGTGGTAAGAGTAGGCAACAATACGTCTGCCACGCTGATCCTTAACACTGGGGCCCCTCAATGGTGTGTACTTAGTCCCCTCCTGTATTTCCTGTTCCCCCTCAACTGCGTGGCCAAACACGACTCCAACGCCATCATTAAGTTTGCTGACGACACAACAGTGGTAGGCCTGATCACCAACAATGATGAGTCGGTCTATAGGGAGGTCAGAGAACTAACAGTATGGTGCCAGGACAACAACCTCTCCCTCAATGTGAGCAAGACAAAGGAGCTGATCGTGGACTAGAGGAAAAGGCAGGTCGAACAGGCCCCCATTAACATCGCTCCATAGTGGAGCGAGTCGAGAGTTTCAAGTTCCTTGGTGTCTACATCACCAACAAACTATCATGGTCCAAACATACCAAGACAATCGTGAAGAGGGCACGATAAAACCTTTTCCCCCTCAGGAGACTGAAAAGATTTGGCATGGGTCCCCAGATCTTAAAAATATTCTACAGCTGCACCATCGAGAGCATCCTGACTGGTTGCATCACCGCCTGGTATGGCAACTGCTCGACATCTGACTGTAAGGTGCTACAGAAGGTAGTGTGTACGGCTCAGTACATCACTGGGGCCAAGCTTCCTGCCATCCAGGACCTATGTAATAGGTGGTGTCAGAGGAAAGCCCATAACATTGTCAGAGACTCCAGTCATAGACTGTGTTCTATGCTACCGCGCGGCAAGCGGTACTGGAGTGCCAAGTCTAGGACCAAAAGGCTCCTCAACAGCTTCTACCCCCAAGCCATTAGACTGCTGAACAATTCACAAAAATCACCACCGGACAATTTGCATTGCGCCCCCCCCCTCCCCCCCAACTTTGAGATTTTTGGTTCCAATCGCCGTGTCTTTGTGAGACGCAGAGTAGATGCACGGATGATCTCTGCATGTGTGGTTTCCACCATGAAGCATGGAGGAGGAGGTGTGATGGTGTGGGGGTGATTTGCTGGTGACACTGTCTGTGATTTATTTAGAATTCAAGGCACACTTACTCAGCATGGCTACCACAGCATTATGCAGCAATATGCCATCCCATCTGGTTTGCGCTTAGTCCCATTATCATTTGTTTTTCAACAGGACAATTACCCCAAACACACCTCCAGGCGGTGTAAGGGCTATTTGACCAAAAAGGAGAGTGATAGAGCGCTGCATCAGAGGACCTGGCCTCCACAATCACCAATTAAGATAGTTTGGGATGAGTTGTACCGCAGAGTGAAGGAAAAGCAGCCAACAAGTGCTCAGCATATGTGGGAACTCCTTCAAGACAGTTGGAAAAGCATTCCTCATGAAGCTGCTTGAGAGAATGCCAAGAGGGTACAAAGCTGTCATCAAGGCAAAGGATGGCTAATTTGAAGATTTTAAAATATAAAATATATTTAGATTTGTTTAAAACCTTTGGTTACGACATGATTCCATATGTGTTATTTCATAGTTTTCATGTCTTCACTATTATTCTACAATGTAGAATATAGTAAAAATAAAGAAAAACCCTTGAATGAGTAGGTGTGTCCAAGCTTTTTACTAGTACTGTATGTATGTATGGATGGGATTAACTGTACATATCACTGAACCAAACATCAACTGTAACCCTCAATGAAAGGGTGTGATGTAGCTCTGCAATCCATTAGCAATTCTATAGTGACCAACAAAATATAAGATTAATGTCAGAGAATCTAGAAAATGTCAGCTGGAAATAATTGAAACTGTGCTATATTGTTCCCTTCAAAGCTGGAGAGGACTATAAACAGCCTACTGCAACATCTATAATTTTTTATTCTTCTCACATTTTTACTGCACAAACCCTTTGAAATAAGATTTTATATGAGAAATGTATCAAGTATTGCAGTGGAATCTGGTGTGTGAACATTTGCTTTGTGACAGTGAAGCTGATTGTGATTCATTAAGGTTATCTTTGTGGAATGTAAATGTTTGTCATTGGATCCATTGTGTATATTCAGAACAGTAAGTCATGAAGCTGTATTTGAGATAATTTTCCAATGTGTGTGTGTGTGTAGCAGTGACTGAGTTTGAGCTCTCTTCCATTTAATTTTTTAGAGCTGGTCAGCTGCTTGGACTGTTCAGACACAAAGTAAGTCAGTGACAAAACTAAGTATTCCAAAATAAGTATTTTATTTTGATCTCTCTGGGCATGCTGTGTGGAAATACAGTGACAGACAGCAGCCTCATACCCAGTCCCAGACAGACTGTAAATGCATGGGTGTGTAAAGTAAAGGTCTGTGCCAGTGTTCTGTTGGGTAGGCCAGGTTATTACCAGTGTTCTGTTGGGTAGGCCAGGTTATTACCAGTGTTATGTTGGGTAGGCCAGGTTATTACCAGTGTTCTGTTGTG
Organism: Oncorhynchus masou masou; assembly: GCF_036934945.1. Classification (NCBI taxonomy): domain Eukaryota; kingdom Metazoa; phylum Chordata; class Actinopteri; order Salmoniformes; family Salmonidae; genus Oncorhynchus; species Oncorhynchus masou. Next base: position 68,553,473 of record NC_088212.1, read on the forward strand.
TAGGCCAGGTTATTACCAGTGTTATGTTGGGTAGGCCAGGTTATTACCAGTGTTCTGTTGTGTAGGCCAGGTTATTACCAGTGTTCTGTTGTGTAGGCCAGGTTATTACCAGTGTTCTGTTGTGTAGGCCAGGTTATTACCAGTGTTATGTTGGGTAGGCCAGGTTATTACCAGTGTTATGTTGTGTAGGCCAGGTTATTACCAGTGTTCTGTTGGGTAGGCCAGGTTATTACCAGTGTTCTGTTGGGTAGGCCAGGTTATTACCAGTGTTATGTTGGGTAGGCCAGGTTATTACCAGTGTTATGTTGGGTAGGCCAGGTTATTACCAGTGTTCTGTTGTGTAGGCCAGGTTTTTACCAGTGTTCTGTTGTGTAGGCCAGGTTATTTCCAGTGTTCTGTTGGGTAGGCCAAGTTATTACCAGTGTTCTGTTGTGTAGGCCAGGTTATTACCAGTGTTCTGTTGTGTAGGCCAGGTTATTACCAGTGTTCTGTTGGGTAGGCCAGGTTATTACCAGTGTTCTGTTGGGTAGGCCAGGTTATTACCAGTGTTCTGTTGGGTAGGCCAGGTTATTACCAGTGTTATGTTGGGTAGGCCAGGTTATTACCAGTGTTATGTTGGGTAGACCAGGTTATTACCAGTGTTCTGTTGGGTAGGCCAGGTTAATACCAGTGTTCTGTTGTGTAGGCCAGGTTATTACCAGTGTTCTGTTGGGTTGGCCAGGTTATTACCAGTGTTCTGTTGGGTAGGCCAGGTTTTTACCAGTGTTCTGTTGGGTAGGCCAGGTTATTACCAGTGTTTTGTTGGGTAGGCCAGGTTATTACCAGTGTTCTGTTGTGTAGGCCAGGTTATTACCAGTGTTCTGTTGGGTTGGCCAGGTTATTACCAGTGTTCTGTTGGGTAGGCCAGGTTAATACCAGTGTTCTGTTGGGTTGGCCAGGTTATTACCAGTGTTCTGTTGGGTAGGCCAGGTTAATACCAGTGTTCTGTTGTGTAGGCCAGGTTATTACCAGTGTTCTGTTGGGTTGGCCAGGTTATTACCAGTGTTCTGTTGGGTAGGCCAGGTTATTACCAGTGTTCTGTTGGGTAGGCCAGGTTATTAGGCCATTCTTGGGGAGGGTGGAATGCTTTCTGGTGAGAGGTCGTTGTTGATGACTTCCTGAGTGTTTAACGTCAGCTCAGATGGGAGTTGTGCTGCTCTTGGTCGTCAGCCAGCACCCATTTCCAGGAGTGCCTTGGCGCAAGGTGCTCTAACCGGCATCATTAGTCTGCTTGTTTTCTATGCCATCAGGAGTACACACAGCCCTTCATCTCTCTGATGCTACCTTCCTGGGAGCCATGCCAGATATGATAATTTAGGATAATTGATCACCCAATCTGGCTCTACTGTTCCTAGGACATCCCTGTTTTTTTTCTTCATGCACCCAGTTGAATTTGAGTATGATTATGGTGAATGTTCAATCGTTTTATTCAGTCCAAAAATAGATGGCAGAAAGAGAGTTTTAGTTCTTGCTAGTGTTTAATCAAGCTCCCACACGTCTGGCTTTGATTAACTTCTCGGTTATGCTTCCTTTTGTGGGCTGCTAATATCTCTTAAAAGTTGTTGTATATTTGTATGAATCTGTCAAACTTTGTTTAGGCAGGGCAGTTTTATGGCAGGCTGTAATTTATGTGTTCTAGTAGTGGACTTACTGTACAGTTGGCACCTAGTGTGGCTTCCTCTCTGTATATGTACACAGTGGCAGCAAGGCCCAACAAACAAATATGAACTTGTATAGAAGTTCACCTCTGTCGGATAGCTTATCACACAACTAATATTGACACAGCCGGTGTATGTGTCTGTGTCCTCTTAGTGGAATTAATGTGTTCTCTGCTGTTGCCCTGTTGGACTGATCGATATGTCAGGCATCTGTTTGCCCCCCTGAAAGGACTGGTTCATAAGCAGAGGAATGAACTTGGTGGAGCCAAAGGAGGAAAATGACCTATACATCCAATGTATAAACTGGGTAATTATTATATTTATACCATGAACAAGCACAAGGCATGCTTTTCTACACACCCAGCCAGCCACACCCCTTATGACGAGGTTCTCTTTCACATTTCTTTCTGACGTGTCACACCACCACCTGTATCCCTCCTGTTCTGTCACTATCGAAGTTCTCTCTCTTACTCTCCATTGCGGTGATTAAAATTCCAGGCGATGAAAGCACTCAACGTGTCTTAGAGAATATACATCCACCTCTCTTTGCTCCAGCCACACAATTGAACAGTGTCTGACCTTCACAGACCTATCCCAAGGTAACTTGAGGCACTCTGGGCTCATTTCAGCCATGTTATGCCACAGTAGTACTGTGCCCAGAACCCAGACAGTTTTGGTACACATTGTAAAAACAACTCCTGCTGCATTGATGTGTTTTCCAGTGAGTGGCCCTCCCTCTTCCCCTTCTCCCATTCAGGAGTTCTCCTGTCAAGGCCTGGGAGGTCCTTTGTCATATATCTGTTTTAAATGGGCCAATTAGTCCAGGCCATAACCCATGACTGCTACTGGGCTAAAGCCTCACTAATTCAGAGGGTTTTCTGTTTATGGCAATTGACTCTCCTCCTGGCAACAGTCTCATCACAAGAGGAGATACCAAACTTATTACTGATGCAGAAGGTGTCTTAGACCCTGAGGATGGAGTCTTTACCATGTCATGAAAGATTTATAGAGTTGATTTCTGAAGGTCTATCTTCAAGATACCCAGTGGATATTGAAGGGTGCAATGGATTTATGAGAAGTGGTTGGCTCCTGACTAGCAGGTGATTTCACAGCTGAGAAGCAGTATTTGGTATAATCCTTCAGTCATAGGGGTTTTCTTTTGAGAAAATATATTTTAGAGTAGTAATTTATACTATAAACACGTTGCTAACTGGCAGTGTTGTAGCGTGACGTTTTATTCCAATACTGACTCCTAGAGAGTGCTACCATTATCCCTTATGAATGAGTATGAATGTCAGACCACCCAGATGTGTTCCACAGTAAAGGGATATTGAATGACCGTATAGCAGGGGTCCCCAATTGCATTCAGCTCTGGGCCGATTTATCCTTGAGAGGATGGTCGGCAAGAATCCCAAACAGTATTTGACAAAAACAAAAAAAATTCAAACCTTGATTACATTGGAATAAAATCACATATGCCTCTCTATTTATGCGTAGGAAAACTTGGGAACAGATTTCCTAAATTTAAATGACATTCAGCTGATTTCCTGGTGATTTTACAGTATTTTATGTCCAACAACAAAAGTTTTTTTTTTTTTTTTTGCAAAGAGAACACTGGGTCGGGGACAAATAAAATCATCCAGGGCTGAATTTGGCCCACGGGCTGCCTATTAGGGAACTCTGCAGTATGGTATTACTTGTTGGGAATGGGAGGGTATCCCTACAGGTGTCACCTCTCATCCAATGGCATTTTATTATCAGCCATGTTTACAGGAGTTAATTGAGGTCTACCTGGTTTTACAGGGAGTGAATGTTGTTGCCACAGCAATGTTAAGCAGTGACATGGGACCCACTTAGGTCTAGTTCAGGGAATTCTATGTGTGGCACGCATCTACCCGGTAATGTATGGCAAGCTGAAAAAGAAGGAGGGAAGGTTCTCTTTGACAGAGAGAGCAAACCGCCATACAAAAACTGAGACCAGGGAGATATTGTCTTTGCATAAATATATAATTTATATTATTGTCGCTGGACATTTGCAAGACTTCCCTTCCTATTCGAGGGCTCCTAGCTGGAAGCTGTGTGACTGAAATCTGAGACTCTGGATAAATAGCAGCCGCTGTGTGGCACAGAAAATCATTGGTAAGAATGAGAGCCCGCTGCAAATGGTTTGTTTGCATTCAAGCAGCAAGAAAAATAGTGTGGCTGTTCTTAAAAGAGTAGGCCTACCCATGGAGACATCTAGCTTTTTTTAGTCTTTCTAAGTTCCACCCTATAACATAGCATGTGCTATTACATTTAATTATTATTTGTGTGTGTCTAGAAGTGAATCTTAGCATAAACATTGTCATGTCATTTAAGGGGGACTTATCAACTGTAGATGTATTCTCATGATATATGACATTTCACATGAGTTTCCATGGATAGGTACATAGGAGGAGAGGTTTCAAAAGAGAGGTTCCTCTATCTCAGCTTACACCTCTCCTTATCTCTGTGTCTGTTCTCCCTGGGGAGGACACAGACACCCAGCTATCCAGCCCTACCTAGCCCTGCCCAACCCTACCTAGCCCTGCCCAACCCTACCTAGCCCTGCCCTGCAGGCTACAGCTCTCTCCAGTTCACACTACCCTCAGCTACCATCTAGAGTTGATTTAGTACAATTATGTAACAAACTCTTAGAAAAATAGGGCCTTGTCTTACGTAAACGCTTATTCAACGTGTACGTCAGCCATGGCCCAGATAAACAGTATAAGAACTTAGACAGTTAAGGAGTAGTGGTGGCCTTCTCTGCATTATTGATGTTGGTATATCTTTTCTAAGCAGGTGACTTCAGGGTAAGCTGCACAGCAGAATGAGAAGCACTGCAGCCTGGATTCTCATGTCTACCACTTATACCTAATAGATATAGACAAAACATGGGGCGGCAGGTAGCCTAGTGGTTATAGCGTTGGACTAGTAACCGACAGGTTTCAAGATCAAATCCCCGAGCTGACAAGGTAAAAGTCTGTCATTCTGCCCCTGAACAATGCAGTCAACCCACTAGGCTGTCATTGAAAATAACTAACTGCATGTTTACAGGTGTTAATGTCTCTCAGACAAACACTGAATTGACTCTATTTGGTGTAAGTCACATTTTCATGAGCTTTGGTAGCGGGGACTGTTTCCACTGGCATTGGGCTCTGGGTATTTTCATTAATGGGTAGTTATGGCTGCCAGGCTAAGAGACCCAGACAGGGTCAGAAATGTTTTTACTTATTGACGCGAGACAACTATAAGTCCAAGTCTGGGTAGTGTTCTTAGGCTTGGCATGGATGTCTTCTCTACTGGCATGGTGCTGAGCAGTGGTGAAGCTGGCTCCCCGTTGGCTGTACCCTGGGTGTTGCTGCCACTTAGACAGCAGGCGCTGCCATGGTGCCCATGGTCCAGTCTGGGTCCAGATCCAGCTGAGAAAGAGACTGCTGTCTAGGGTGCTCTGTGACCCTAATGAATATCCCATCCCATAGAGAAGCGGTGCAAGGCAACAGCCCCACGCTGCTGCTTATTGTTACTTCTCATCTTGAAATACCCCAGATGATGATTCAGACTGTTCAGATTACTGTCTCTAATATTAGAGACACCACAGTATTCTCAATCATCATCCAGGGTTCTTTGTTTTCTCCTCTTGACTTGTGGAAGGTTTACTCTCTGTCAGCACTCTGTTCCTGGCACTGCTCTGAAATTAGTGGTTTTTAAAAGTGCAGATTCAGCAGTTGATCCAGAGCAGTGATAGAGTCCAGGTGGAAGCACTGCTTAGTGTTGGCCTTGATTTAGTTCTATTTAGTTTATGTCAGTTAAAGGGGCAATCCGGAGTTGAAATAATAACAAAGTGCCCCCGTGTTTCGGTAAAACGTTGAGAGATGGGGCTGAAGAAACCACTCTCAAATTCATAGACCACGCTATGGATGCCAGGACATCCATGATATCAACATTATAGTTTTAACCATGTTTTGAGGCTATATAGGGTTTGTTTACATTTTCTTTGTTTACAAACATTGAAGTAAAACAAGCTGATATCTTGGGTTCTGAAGGGGTACGACAGTTTAACTCATGAGGCATTTATAACTTATAGTCTTCAAGAATCAATTAGTACGCACCAAAGATGGATGTTACAACTGCAAAGGTCATAGCTGATGTATGGCTGTGTGACTTGGCTGTGACCCGGGGTCATGGAGACAGGAAGTACTAACTGACATCATGCCTTCCAATGCTAGATATAGTGTGGGTAGTGTGGAGGATCACAGAGTATTTTCGGTTTTGGGGTAGTGGGGGGGGTTGGGATTTTTTAATCAACAAAATGCATGATGGCATTTCATACTGTAAGACTTAGTATATGTGCATCTGTCCAAAGCTTCTCAAAAATGTTTAAATGAAATCAAAAATATTTGATAAAATCATAAACCTTCTCTGGGGAGGGCAACCTGACTCAGAACAGAGCTGTTTTCAGAAATCAGGTCAGCTGAACTGCTACATGGTAGCACATGTTTGCACTTATCCAACACTGAGTGAAACCCTTGCATGAACAAAATACATTTGTAGCCTGATCCTGGCCACATCCCAAGCAATATCCACCAAGATGCCAGCATTTTAGTAGAGTTTAGCTTGGATCGAGGGCTGACTTTCAATAGATCGCAGCGAGTGAGCTGCTCTGCTACGCACGAAACCCTGACCCAGAATCAGGTCGTCTACGAGTGATTTAGCACCAGGTTCTCCACAAACATGCGGTGCGCATCAGGAGAGGGGCGGCAACTCATTCGGCCGCACCCCAACCCTGTCACGAACGGCTCTACTCACCTGCCAAAAGAGGCAGGCTATCCCGGGCCAACCGAAGCTCCACGGCGCTACGGTATCATTACGTTTAGGGGGGATTCTGACTTAGAGGCGTTCAGTCATAATCCCACAGATGGTAGCTTCGCACCATTGGCTCCTCAGCCAAGCACATACACCAAATGTCTGAACCTGCGGTTCCTCTCGTACTGAGCAGGATTACTATTGCAACAACACATCATCAGTAGGGTAAAACTAACCTGTCTCACGACGGTCTACATGGGGCATTTCCCATGTACATGCAAACCGGCTTTGGACACTGCAGCTGGGTTTGTGTCTTAGTGAGGTTTACTAGCCTCTGTCTTCGTCAGGACCAAGAGGCTCTCTCCTGCAGTTTGCACTGAAGACCATCACTTCATTAACAAACCCTATCTTAATCTGTTGATGACAGCCCTGAGTCTTTGCTTGGTGTTGGCCAAACCACAACATGCTGGACAGCTCAGCCTGCAAGGCAGCTGAGGGAGGGAGGTAGGGAGGGAGGGAGGGAGGGAGGGAGGGAGGGAGGGAGGGGGCTGCACATTAGCCTTTTTTATTGCTTTGTAATATGATATCACATAGTTATTTAATTTATCTTTTCAGTTGACAAGTTTGTGAAAGACATATTTGAAGCTGTTTCAAATGTCATATTTTCATGTTTCAAATCTTCAAACAATCAAATAATAATTTTGTAGTCATCAATAATCTAGGCTAGTAAAAGATAATCATATTTATCGAATGGAGGAGAGTTTATTCTCATAGATTGTTACTGGAAAGAGATCCATTTCTGTAGTAGAGTGCAGCACCCAGAAAGGGGTCTTCTTAACACATGGTGGGCTCTGTGTCAAATCCAAGGTTGGAAAAGGAGAACAGAGTAAAAGCGTGGAATGGGGGGGGGGGGCTGTTGTACTGAATCAAACCCAGCCATTTCCTGAGTTCAGCTCTGCTCGGCACTCTCCATATATGGTAATGGTATTTGCATGAAAAAAGCCTGGCATTATGAATCTGGGGTTGGTGCAGAAATTCCTCAACTGCTGTAAGGATAACTTTAAGGAAAAGGTCTGGTCCCAAACCTGGGAGACTTTAAGGAGTTGATTGTTATTTCTGAGAGAGAATGAGATTAAGCAATGAATCAGGTTAATCCTAGATCTCTTTGGACAGAGGTCCCAATCATACTTCCTGGGATCAAGGTTGTTTTGACATCTGTGAAACACATAATATTTGACTGGAATTGTACAGAAGCAAAGATCATTAGTTATGACTGATGCTCTGTAGTATGCTGTTACTAAGGGCAAGTCTGTGTGTAGAAGATGGTTGTTAAGATGTACTCAGAGGGAAGTCAGTGCTGGTTCCATGGTGATGTTATTATTGGTAGCTCTCAGTCCAATCTGTCTCCTAAGGGACTGTATGCTCTCCGACCTTCAGCACGGACTGACTCACCTCAACTTTTCCACTAACCTGGGGAATCATTTACCAGAGAGAACAGCATCCTGCCTTAGACTAGATCTCAGTCAAAACACATAGGTAGGTTTCAACCAGAGCCACACATTAGCCGTTTATGGCACAGCATCCAACAAGCAGTCACAATGATTGGCTTTATAACCACTGTCATCAATAAGCTATTATACATTCTTATAAATGTTTATGAACTATTTTATTGGTGCATATTGATGAAAGTTATTAGAAAATGTTAGCAAATTATTTTAAACATCTCAATGTACCCAATGTTCTCCTCTAACCCCCATGGAAAATACTCTGAACTTTTGACTCCTGTGTTTCCGGCTTACGTCCTCTCCCCTCTTCAAGTAGAACATTATCATTCCCAACAAAGCAGCAACAGGATAAATATAGCACTCTAAATAGCCTAGTGTGGTACTTGTAGGGTTGTGTCCTACAGCATACATGGTGCTGGCTCTAATAACATTTGCCTGGGGTTGGTCTATAGATCTGGGCTGTTTTATGCGTATTTGTGGTGGGCTCAACTGCAACATCTGTAGTAGATTCCAAGCACAATGCAGTTAATGTCATTGCTACTGCATTAGAGCATGACAATGAGATGAAGCTGATGTGTTGGATTTCAGATGAGTATGGAAATATAACAGAGACGCTAAGTATAATATTATTATATGTTATTGATCAACTAGTCCTTTTGTTCTGAATGTTTATGATCGCTGCCAGGAGACTGGACTGTTTCTCCTGTGTAAAGGGCTCTGTGAACCTCTGACTTGGCTCATGCTTTATCAAGAGTCTGTCTGAGTAGTCTCACATACATACTTTGATTGTGATGTAGTCAAACATGGAAATACAGTATAACAAATCAGCTGTATGTGACCAGGTGAAAAAAACATTTCCAAGCCAAACCTTCATATCATAATCGCTACACACAGCCTACATCGTTGTCACCATATTAGCTAACGTCATAGTCAACATAGCTTCTAGAACTAATAATAAACCGTCTACAATCATGCAGTACAGTCAGCAAGCAGTTTAGCAGTTACACCGGTGGGCCTTGGTGGTAAAACATTTATAAAACCAGAAGTTTACCTTGACTTGGAAGCAGGGCCTAAAATTAACACCCGCCACGTGCCAAATGTGGGTAGATTTAGGCATTGGCAAGATGTCTATTTCACCAATTACTAAAAATTTATTTTATCTATTTTAGAATAAGGCTGTAACGTAACAAAATGTGGAAAAAGGGAAGGGGTCTGAATACTTTCTGAATGCGCTGTATATCTTCAAATTCCCGAGACACCAATTTCCCAGTGTCCCATCAATATTCTCTTCATTCACACACCTCCATTGAGGTGTTTATGAGCTCCCAGGGTATGCAATCACATGTAATGCACCCTGCTTAGCGAGCCAATGAGAGGAGAAATCAGCCTTTTCTTCTTCTGTTTAAAAAAGTAGTAAAACATGATAATGGGAACCGTCTGGAAAACTAATGGAGCAGTAATTTATGTCTTGGCTCCTGAGTGAAAATGCACATAGAAATAGTCTGAGAAGCTATTAACATTACTCACTATATTCCATGCTAAGAGTGAGTCTGTAAAGAGAGGTTGTGGTATTTATTTTGTTGGTGTAAGAAAATTGAGCCACCCCTGAGAACGTTAATGGTTCATTTGAGCAGTCTCTCTGCCTTGACTTTGTACAAGTCAATTACTGAAAGTTACCATGACTTTCCATTGGTGTATTAAATCTACTGTGGTGTTATTTTATTTTAATGTAATTTCACCATGGTTTTGCTCTGTGTTGCTTTGGTAGAGAAAGTACATCTTAGTGCAACTGTGCTTTTTGTCTTCAACCACAAATCTCCATTTAACAAGTGATTGTTACTTGTTATTCAGCAGCATTCAGTCTGCTGTAGCCTATGGAATCTGAAATATGGAAGTGTTGCTGCCATCTAATCTATGCACCAGCCCTTTCCAATCTGAACCACTTCAAACGTTGAAACAAAGCATTCCAGAACCAGGAAGAAAAAACAGGCGTAGAAATACAAATCGTTCAGCTGTACAGTATGTAAAGCTGCACTCCAGTTGAAAGGTATACTAGAATAGAATATGGGGGGGGGGGGGATAAATGCTCTTTCTCAGTGGAATCAGGAGGCAAACAGAGCGTTAAATGGCATTGAGATGTGTCCAGTGTTGACTAATGTTCTGGATCTGGTCTGTGGCTTTAATTGGTACTCCATCCAGGAGAATAAGACTCACTCCTCACAGCACATTGTAATCCTTTCACCAGTAGCCAGATGACATTGACTCACAGCACATGATGAATGGCCTAAGCTTTCTGGAGACCCACTCTCAGAAAACAAAAGCTAACTGAAACAGAGGTAGGAGAGGAAGAGAGAGGGAGGTAAAGGGAAAGGTCTGACAGCAGTCAGAACACAACATCAAAGAGCCAACATCAAAGAGCCAACAACACACTGAAAGCACTTTTGGGAATCCTGACCTTGCACCTATTAGAAGTTTTAAAAAATGTCAAAACTCTGCATGGGTGAAAATGAGTTACTCAGGGGAAAGCCCAAGTTCATTTCAGTTGTTGGACAGTTTTCTGCCTACTCTAGTACTCTCACCAAATGGGATGATTTCAGTCCTAGGTAAGGGTAAGCTTCTGCTAATTAAGTTTCTATGAGATTATAGGACCATTATTTTTTTTCCTGGTCAGGGAAAAACTCCTAGCCTAGATACTATCCTGTTCTTTATAGTTTGATGCGGTTGCAAGCAGTCTGAAGGCACTAACAGATGTGTATTGTGTTCTGTGTGTTCCAGGGGAGCCGGGGCCACTACCGGTACCACTGGCAGAGCCACAATGTCAAGCAGAGTGGAGTGGACGACATGGTGCTCCTCACCAAGATCAACGAGGACGCCATTGTGGACAACCTCAAGAAGAGATACATGGACGACTACATCTTTGTATCCTTCACATTCACACACCGTTCACACCTCGATGAAGAATGGCTAAGCCCTGCCGTAGACACACTCCCACTGTTCCCAGAATAGCTGAGTGACCATTCCCAGTGCTGTAATAACTCAGATTAATGATCTAGTGTTTGAGGCTCCAGACACTGGGCTACTCCCACCATGTATCGCCAGTGGCGAGGGGGAGACGGGCCTCTTTGCGCCCCTATCTGGACCCCTGACTTCAGCTTCCTTCACCTCCAGGCTGGAATGGATCTTAATCAGGTTTACTCTGGTTTAATCTCACCATGCAGCAATATGGAAAGTGGTTGGAGGAAGGGTTGCTGAGAAATGTACAGTATGCCTTGCACAGTGAATGTGAGCAGTGCAGCTACTTTCCTACAACAGTAATGGTTTTATGTGGCTGTGCTGAGAGCATTCAGGGCCAGATCTGTAAATGCCCCATCCCCGTAGGCCTATACAATCCCTAAGAAGAGTATTCAGCTTCACTCTTACAGACCTCAAGAATATATTGAGGTTAAAAGTTTTGTTCTTGTGCCCATATAATGTATCCAAGTAGTGTTGAAATGTTTGGGTCTCTGAATGACCATTTTGATGGAAAATGTTGAAAGTTCTCGAAGAAGCTCATTAATTAAAACCTCATCTGTGTCCTGGCAGTCTTTTGGATTATAGAGTTGAGCAGATGCTGGCCGTTTTAGATTGAAAACTCTGAGTCAATCCTCTGATTTTGGACAGAAAATAGCATCAACACAGAGTGTTCCAGCCAGTGGCGTACTGGGGCTGGGGTCACTGCAGGGCGCCCTCAATACCAGCTTTATGTGCCGGGAGCTGCTTTGGGCTGCAGGGCCAAAACCTCACATCACTACACTGCTGGGCTGTTCACTCTGATGTGTGAACACTGTGTCTTTACAAGGCTTGTGTCCAATCACCACACACTCCAGTGCTACCACACAGATGCACATTGCAATGACGTCATGGGCCCAATTACTCACAGTTAGGTCATTTTTCTCCATCTACTCCAAGACAGACTCCGTAAAGATTTATAAATATGTTCTGAAACTGCATTGTCTTAAAGCGTAAAATGAGTGGAGGGTTGTCATTGGTGCTCAATGCAGATGACTAGTGAGCTCTGGGAATTCTTAGTGTTATTTTTTCCTTTGACCATGTGAGTCACTGGGACCTGAACAGTTGATATTAATGGTACTTATGTGTCATTAGTATGACCCTTAACCCATAACCTCTACAGACTTACATTGGCCCTGTGCTCATCTCTGTTAATCCGTTCAAGCAGATGCCATACTTTGGAGACAAGGAAGTGGAGATGTATCAGGGCGCGGTGAGCAGCCTTTTCTCTTTCGACAGGAGTATGAGACAGGGTACCAAAAGGTTTTTCTATTTGGGAAAAAAATACAACTCTGCTATGACTGTATTCAACTTGTATCCTAATTGTTTGCACAACGTCACCTCATACCTCATAGCAGTTAAGAGTAATTGTACTTGGAAAAGTTAAGATAAGTCATGTTTTTAGGATGATGTTATCAGTAGAAAGAACAAAGCTTTAAATGAACTGGGTTTGGTGTGCTTCAAATACCTTTTCCAGCAGCACCCCTCAGTTGGTGCAGATTTAGAAACGTGCCTTACCCGTTGAAAAGGCCTGGCAATACCTTCAGTATAGCTTGTTTAAGTCTGTATTGTTTAAGGTGTTCTTGGCCAGCGTACTGGAAGTGGACTTGGCTGCCAAATCAGACGTTAACTATGCTTGATAAAAACAGTTAGCCCTCTGACTTTATTACTTCATTACACAAATTACTCCTAATTATTTACAGTCTTGCCTTTACAGTCAGTTTTCCACTTAGGACCAAGAAAATGGACCCACCCAGTTTTTTTATGAGATATTCTTAGGTCATGATCTCTGTTGAACCTCCAGGCCCAGTATGAGAACCCTCCTCACATCTACGCCCTGGCAGACAACATGTACAGAAACATGATGATCGACAGGGAGAACCAGTGTGTCATCATCAGGTGAGTCTGCCTGCCTGCTTTTCTCGTTATTATGTCTCAGGCACCTCCCCTCCCTTTCAGTGTTTGTGTGGGGAGAAAGGGTGACAACTGAAAACCATAACAACAGAGCTGGTATGTGGGAAATGCCTGTGAATGAGGCAGAAGTCGAGAGGCAGGGAGGGGTAGGAGGAGACTGCATGGTGACACGGGTGGAAGAGTGCTGCTGTTGAATGCAATGATAATAGATAGGAAGGGAACCAACAGGATCCACCACCTGACTGGGAGGAGTGCTGCTGAATGACAGTGCCCTGCTCAGTCAAGGTTCTTCAACCAGAGTCTTAATCCACCCTCCATATATCACAGCCTGCTGGGAAAGGCACCCTGGGAAAATACACCTTCAAGTCTAAAAGAAATGGCCTCATGTCTCTTTTCTTGTGTCAGCTGGTTGATTTTAGAAAAGAATTCTCAGGATGTAGAATGAAAACAAAACACAGCGTCTGTTTATGCATTAGCTTCCTGCTTTTATAAAACAGGAATTGTTCCTCTGCTGTTATGGATTGAGAGCGGATGAGTAGTGACAATTAACACATTTGGGAGTATACTGTATATTACACATGGATACGGATTATTCGCTTCAGACAGACAGAGGATCACAAGACTGTTTGAAAATGTAATGGACTCTTTGGCTATGCCCCAAATATAGCTTCCTTTCCTCTTTAGACCACTCAGCTGAAAATACTTGACAGTGGAAGCAATATGATTGAACCAAACCAAAGTCTGTCTTACCAAGCAGTGGTCAAGAAGGAAATGTAAAATAGCCTAACTGGCCATTAAATGTGTTTGGTCACAGCCCTGGATTCCTGGAAGCTAGTGGTAGTCCAGAGATCCTTCCCTAGTGTTGTGAAGCCTATAGTGGGTAACATGACTGTACAATGGGTTCCCATGGGAGGAGGCCTCCCAAGGGAAAAGTGTTGTCTCATAGTTGAGGCTTTATGTTGTGGGCCAGTCACCTGAGGCCCGGGGCCCGGGCGGTTACTGTAGTGCTTACCTCATGGCGAATGTCCCCTGGTTCAGCACTTTCTATCCGTTGTTTAGACAGCTGCCAGTACAGATTCCCACATGAAAGGAATGGAAGTGGATTTGTGATGCACCAGGTCAGCAAACAAAGCCCTCCATGAAATGCTGTCCAGGCAGTGTGGTCAGCACTGTACTGTGTTGGACCTTTTTTCTTTCCCACTTATTAAAGAAGTCATTCAACATGACATGAGTCATCTGACGTGGTCAAGTGGTGTTGACTGGGCTTTCTGTCAATGTCTGACTTCACCTATTTGTCTGCACTCAAATGTTTGGGAGAGGAAAGCTAAGTAACTGACTCCCTGAGTGGTTAAAACACAAATGATGCCATCATTTCATATATAGAAGTGCTTGCGCTTCTACAAACACTGAAGCTGCAGTATTTTAAATCACATAGCACCATTTGTGTTGTGCACAGTTTTTGCCGTCCTTTCTTATCAAGGCTCTGGCCAGTGAGTTTACAGATCTATCCCGGGAAAGGGTGGCCTGAAATGTAGTGTCTAATGACACACTATACTCTACCCTCTGCTCATATAACAGTTAGTATTCTGCTTATTAATGTAGGGAAGTGTATTTTCTCCCCCATTGAAATGACATGCTTGGTTATGTGTCATTGTTTCATGGGAACAATGACACGGGAAATGGAGAATCCATCTAAGTTTTACAGTTTGTTACTGTTAATGGATGGACCCTTCAGTTGCAGGAAAGTATGCTATCCAACAAGTTGAAATGAAGCCATACTTCAGTCACACCTTGTGTGTGTGTGTGTGTGTGTGTGTGTGTGTGTGTGTGTGTGTGTGTGTGTGTGTGTGTGTGTGTGTGTGTGTGTGTGTGTGTGTGTGTGTGTGTGTGTGTGTGTGTGTGTGTGTGTGTGTGTGTGTGTGTGTGTGTGTGTGTGTGTGTGTGTGTGTGTGTGTGTGTCCACCCGCCCACTTGTATCATACGGTAGTGGCTTGGGAACACAATGTGCCTAATCATACAAATATGCATAACTAGTATCCCTCGTCCCACATCATACTCAGCATGCATTCCATAGCTGATGTCTGTAATGATCACTTCAGGTGCTTTCTTTGTCAAGCTGAGCTGTGAGTGACATCAGTGAGCCCAGTGATTCAGTGCTGAATGTAGTACTTTACAGTAAGCCGTCTATAACGTCACGACTCTCATTCTGTCCTTGTTTGGCCAATAAATGGGAGAGGAAGTCAACAATGTGTTAAGCATCTGTGTGCTGTGTAATTACAACAATGGGCGCACCCCTCAGGAGGGTAAAAATAGGATGTGATTCAAACTCCAGCCCCTAGCCTGCTCCAGCTGAAAAGAGCATGCCCATAAGTCCACCATGTTCAGATGGGTTCTCTTAAGGGTTAAGGTCCTACAAATGCTTATTGGCAAAGATTAGAGGGAACATTGGGTCACATTTGGTCGCTAGTCAGTGTACTGACTGTATTTTGAGTGCATTGTAGTCTATATCTAGAATTATTATAGTTGTTTTGGTTTTGGATAGCTGTGTAGCAAGCTAGACTGAATACTATAGAGGAGCAGACTATGATCTGCCTAAGGGAGATGAATAAGCATATAGAGTTGCTTTGATGACTTCTTATGGCGTCCTCAAACGGTCTGCAGCTGTGTCGTCTCAGAAGGGCATTACTGACATGACTCCCCTTCAAAAATGAAATAAAAAAACAGACTCCTCTGTCATCCACTGCCAAACAACATATGTCTAAATAAGTATGACCCTGGTGAAGTGAAAGGACAGGAGGAAAAATGCAAGGAGAGGTTGAGGAAAGAGAAGAAAGAAAAGAAACTGGGCAAATGTGACAAAACAGGATTAGTGTTATTAGCCCCTTCTAGAGTGGGAGGTTTACTGCTGAGATGAGTCTGATTTTGGTTGGCGAAAACCACAGAGAAGGAGAGCTGAGTGTATATAGGAAGTGGAGTCTCTGTGGACAGGAAGTCAAGAAATGGCATTTCACCTGGTAATTCTGGATGTTTGAAAAATGTTGCTTTGAATTGAAGGGTTTGGCTCAGCTGGGAGAATTAGAGGAAGAGCATTTATGACTGGCTCAACTTCTGTTCCTACATCGCACATTAAAGAGAAGAGAAAAGAGGCATGGGTCAAATTGAGAAATCCCCTCCTTCAATAGTAGGCCACCTTCATGCTAATTGGGATAAGAAGAGACAATAAAGGAGCATTTTGGTAAACCCCTACTGACCCTCTTAAAACCAGGCTTAGAGGAGATTTTCATGGAGTGTTATTTAACATACTGTCTGGTACCATAAATCTGCAACTTCTTTTTCAGCTTCGCAGTTCAGTTGAATTTACACTGAGAAAGTGTATACTCTCATTTACTTGTTATGATACAGTTGACAACAACGTGGGCATCCTTGAATTGTACATTGTGTTTCAGAGGACTGCCCTGTTATATGCACCGTTCTGACCTCTCTACTCTGTGTTTCAGTGGACTGCCCTGTTATATGCACCATTCTGACCTCTCTACTCTGTGTTTCAGTGGACTGCCCTGTTATATGCACCGTTCTGACCTCTCTACTCTGTTTCAGTGGACAGCCCTGTTATATGCACCATTCTGACCTCTCTACTCTGTGTTTCAGTGGACTGCCCTGTTATATGCACCGTTCTGACTTCTCTACTCTGTGTTTCAGTGGACTGCCCTGTTATATGCACCATTCTGACCTCTCTACTCTGTGTTTCAGTGGACTGCCCTGTTATATGCACCGTTCTGACCTCTCTACTCTGTGTTTCAGTGGAGAGAGTGGTGCAGGGAAGACGGTAGCAGCCAAATACATCATGGGCTACATCTCCAGAGTATCCGGAGGAGGACCCAAAGTGCAGGTGAGCCCAGAGAAGCTACTTCCATTTTACACCGGTAAACACCGCTCAACTACAGTTGTGAAAATGTGATTAATCTCAGACGATCACACACATCCACTGTCATTTACAATGTACCTTATTAGGTCAGTCCATCCTAATGACCGGTTGCTGTTTCCTATCTAAACCTCCCCTTTCCGCACCACCCAAACCATCTCCCGCCATCCCTCCAATCTCCAATCTCCCATTATCATTATCAATCCATCATCAGCCCATCCATCCCCCAAATACCCCCCCCAGCAGCCATCTGGCCCCCATCCTACTCAGCAGATGCCCTGTCCCCAAGCCACCCCTCTCCACCAGCCTCCCTGGTATTATTGGCCCACTGAAAAGGGCTTGGAATTTCCAGTCTGTAGGAATTTAAACTGGATCACAAGACGCTAAAACTCAGACGCAATTGTGATGGTAGTAATTTTTTTTTGTCTGATTAGTATAGTGCTTATTCCACTCTGGAATTATTATTATTAGTCAAGGTTTCAAGTTCAAAGCTAATGTTAGCTATCATGCTCTCAGTGAGTCATGTGGAAAAGGGTGTATGACTGCATTCGGAAAATATTGACATTTTGTTACGTTACAGCCTTTTCTGAAATGGATTAAATTGTTGTTGTTTTTCTCATCAATCTACATAATACCCCATAATGACAAAGCAAAAACAGGTTTTTAGATTTCTTTTGCAAATTTATTACAAAAAAAGGATTACATTTACATAAGTATTCAGACCCTTTACTCAGTACTTTGTTGAAGCACCTTTGACAGCGATTACAGTCTAGAATCTTCTTGGGTATGACACTACAAGCTTGGTGCCTGGTTTCCTCCAGAAGTGACGCTTGGAAATCAGGCCAAAGAGTTCAATCTTGGTTTCATCAGACCAGATAATCTTATTTCTCATGGTCTGAGAGTACTTTAGGTGCCTTTTAGCAAACTCCAAGTGTGCTGTCGTGCTTTTTACTGAGGATTGGCTTCCGTCTGGCCACTCTACCATAAAGGCCTGATTGGTGGAGGGCTGCAGAGATGGTTGTCCTTCTGTAAGGTTCTCCCACCTCCACAGGGGGACTCTGCAGCTCTTTCAGAGTGACCATTGGGCTCTTGGTCACCTCCTTGACCAAGGCCCTTCTCCCCCGATAGCTCAGTTTGGCCAGGCGGCCAGCTCTAGGAAGAGTCTTGGTGGTTCCAAACTTCTTCCATTTAAGAATGATGGAAGCCACTGTGTTCTTGGGGAACTTCAATGCTGCAGACATTTTAAGGTAACCTTCCCCAGATCTGTGCCTCGACACAGTCTTGTCTCGGAGCTCTACGGGCAATTCCTTCGACCTCATGGCTTGGTTTTTGCTCTGACATGTACTGTCAACCGTGGAACCTTATATAGACCAGTGTGTGCCTTTTCAAATAATTTCCAATAATTTGAATTTACCACAGGTGGACTACAGTCAAGTTGTAGAAACATCTCAAGGATGATCAATGGAAACAGAAGGCACCAGAGCACAATTTTGAGTCTCATAATATTGGGTCTGAATTAGAGGTCGGCCGATTATGATTTTTCAATACCGATACAGATTATTGGAGGACTAAAAAAAGCCGATACTGATTAATCGGCCGATTTTATTTTTTTAACATTTGTAATAATGACAATTACAACAATACTGAATGAACACTTATTTTAACTTAAAATCATACATCAATACAATCAATTTAGCCTCAAATAAATAATGAAACATGTTCAATTTGGTTTAAATAATGCAAAAACAAAGTGTTGGAGAAGAAAGTAATATGTGCCAATATGCAATATGTGCCATGTATGTGCCATGTAAAATGTGTGCAATGTAAAAATGTGTGCCATGTAAAATATGTGCCATGTAAAAAAGCTAACGTTCGACAACAGCCACACTCGAAGAAAAAGCGAGTGACGTTTGAAACAGTATTAGCGCACACCCAGCTAACTAGCTAGCCATTTCACATTGGTTACACCAGCCATTAGGCTGATAGGCTTGAAGTCATAAACAGCGCTGTGCTTGCGAAGAGCTGCTGGCAAAACGCACGAAAGTGCTGTTTGAATGAATGATTACGGGCATGCTGCTGCTCAGTCAGACTGCTCTATCAAATCAGACTTAATTATAAAAGAATAACACACAGAAATACGAGCCTCTGGTCATTAATATGATCGAATCCGGAAACTATAATTTCAACAAAAAAAACGTTTATTATTTCAGTGAAATACGGAACCGTTCGGTATTTTATCTAACAGGTGGCATCCCTAAGTCTAAATACTCTTGTTACATTGCACAACCTTGAATGTATGTCATAATTACGTAAAATTCTGGCAAATTCGTTCGCAATGAGCCAGGCAGCCCAAACTGTTGCATATACCCTGACTCTGCGTACAATGAACGCAAGAGAAATGACACAATTTCACCTGGTTAATATTGCCTGCTATTGGATTAGTAGTTATAACTAGTAATTATGATTGATTGTTTTTTATAAGATAAGTTTAATGCTGCAATTTACCTTGGCTTCTACTGCATTCGCGTAACAGGCAGGCTTCTCGTGGAGTACAATGGTTAGAGTGTTGGACTCGTTAACGGTATGGTTGCAAGATTGGATCCCCTGAGCCTACAAGGTGAAAATCTGTTGTTCTGCCCCCGAACAAGGCAGTTAACCCACCATTCCTAGGCCGTCATTGAAAATAAAAATGTGTTCTTAAAACCTCTTGATACTACCCATCCCGGATCAGGGATCGTGAATACAGCCTCAGGCTCATTAGCATAACGCAACGTTAACGATTTCTGAAAATCGCAAATGAAATGAAAATAATATGCCTGCTCTCAAGCTTAGCCTTTTCTTAACAACACTGTCATCTCAGATTTTCAAAATATGCTTTTGAACCATAGCAAATCAAGCATTTGTGTAAGAGTATTGCAAGCTAGCTTAGCATTTTGCGTAGCATTTAGCACGCAACATTTTCACAAAAACCAGATAACCAAATAAATAAAATAATTTACCTTTGAAGAGCTTCGGATGTTTTCAATGAGGAGACTCTCAGTTACATAGCAAATGTTCAGTTTTTCCTGAAAGAATCTTTGTGTAGGAGAAATCGCTCCGTTTTGTACATCACATTTGGCTACTGAAACGAACCGAAAATTCAGTCACCAAAACGTCAAACATTTTCCGAATTAACTCCATAATATCGACCGAAACATGGCAAACGTTGTTTAGAATCAATCCTCAAGGTGTTTTTTCACATATCTCTTCATTGATATGCCGTTCGTGGAAGCCTGCTTTCCCCTCAGAATCCCAGCGAAAAATCCCAGCAGCTGAAAATGACGCACCAATTTCGACGGAGGATGCCGGGCGGACACCTGGAAAATGTAGTCTCTTATGGTCAATCTTCCAATGATATGCCTACAAATACGTCACAATGCTGCAGACACCTTGGGGAAACGATAGATAGGGCAGGCTCATTCCTCTCGCATTCACAGCCATATAAGGAGACAATGGAAAACAGAGCCTCAAAAATCCTGCTCATTTCCTGGTTGCCGTTTCATCTTGGTTTTGCCTGTAGCTCCTGTTCTAGGGCACCCACAGACAATATCTTTGCAGTTCTGGAAAATTCAGAGTGTTTTCTTTCCAAAGCTATCAATTATATGCATAGTCGAGCATCTTTTTGTGACAAAATATCTTGTTTAAAACGGGAACGTTTTTCATCCAAAAATGAAATTGCGCCCCCAGAGTTTCAAGATTAACTGACTTGCCTAGTTAAATAAAGGTGTAAAAGATCCACTGCCAATTTTTGTTTTCAATCGGAAATTGGCGCCCAAAAATACCGAAAATACTGAAAACTTGAAATCGGCCCTAATTAATCGTCCATTCCGATTAATCGGTCAACCTCCAGTCCGAATATTATGTAAATAAGGTATTTCTGGTTTTTTTGCAAACAAAACTTGTTTTCACTTTGTCGCTATGGGGTATTGTGTGTAGATTGATGAGGGGGGAAATGATTTAATCCATTTTAGAATAACGTTTAAAAAAATGGGGATAAGTGGAAGGGTTCTGAATACTTTTTGAATGTACTGTACATGGTTCTGCATTGTTACTGGCTATGAGTCTTATGTGCCTTGCATCTTTTAAATCATTTTAAGATGTACTGAAAAGTGTGCTTGTAACGTTTGTTGAAGAATGTATTTAAAATAAGTCTATGTGCGGTCTATGTAGTATATTACAGAAATTGCCCTTGGAATTTCTATTGTTTATTGAATAAGGTTTCCATTGTGTTGGAAACCCCCTACCTCTCTCAATACCCTTCCTGCCCCATTGAGCTTTGTCAATCCCTCTGTCCACATGTCTCATTCACATGGTCTCCCCAACTCCTGTGTGCTTGTGGTAAGTGTGGTAAGTGTAAGTGTTTTGTGAGTGACTGTCCCTTCACTACCCCTGTCTACTCAAACAGACAGACTGAACAGCAAAGTTGTTGTCTCTGATTATCGTCACCCTGTATCGGTTTCTGACTGCAGGATGCATATCAGATTACCATGCCCCTGAATCATATGCATGCAAATCGATGTGACAGACACAGCATGTGTTTTTAACCTGGAAATTGTAAGTGTTTTGAAGTCTCACGTGGCTCTCACAGAGCGGTTTGATTAGTTACATAAATATGTAAGGTTTAACTGAGCCCTGGGGTAAGTACAAAAAGCTGTTACACTAAAGTTTGTTTTCTTCATAGAGGACAATAGTTCAGGGACGCAAAAGGATTCCAAGAAATTCAAGAAGTTCGGTCTCCACGACACTGTGCTGATTTAAAACTCATGGGCTCCTGATATGCAGATGGCTCATGGGAAAGATAATGTGCTCCAGACGCTATGAGAGCGGAGCGAGGGTGGAAGATGTTGACGGTGCATGTTGATCTGCCAGCAGGGATGTGGATAACTGCAGAGTGTAGTAGTGTCTCCCTACGCACTACTTCTATACCCTACCTGTCACACTAAAACGAGCCTACTGTCTGTCTGCTCCCTCACAGCACGTCAAAGACATCATCCTCCAGTCCAACCCACTCCTGGAGGCCTTCGGGAACGCCAAGACAGTGAGGAACAACAACTCCAGCAGATTTGTAAGGGTTCCACGTCTTTGCAAATCTCTTTTTTTTATTAGCGGAATGGGGGCGCCTAACATCATATGGTTGGCACTGTGTTCTGCCCTGATGATTTGAAGTTGCTTTGCGGTCGTTTCCGGAACCAAAGCAAACACAAGGACGTCCAGTGCAAATAGAGAAGAGAAAAAAAAGGAGATAGTGAATTACATTGTGCTCCTCTTTTTATAAGCTGTGTTACTGCCTTCTCCTGTCTCCTCTTGGCTGTAGCTGCTAGCCTCGTGTGGCATGGTTTACCAGGGCTGTGGGGACACACTGTCCAAAAAGAGTGGGAACTCCACTGCCAGTAAAGATGGGATAGACATTACAGAGGACAGACCTGTCGAGAGAGAGAGAGAAAGAGAGAGAGAGAGAGAGAGAGAGAGAGAGAGAGAGATGTTAAGCCTTAGTACACACACACCACTGGCTTGCAGGTGTGCACCCAAAATACAACTCATTAGATGGTTGTTATTTCCTGTTCGGAGAGGTCTGGGTTTTAGCTTTAGCGAGGCCTGCGCTGATAGTAAAGCGCCACACTCTCCTCCTTCAGGGGAAATACTTTGAGATCCAGTTCAGCTCCGGCGGAGAGCCAGATGGAGGGAAAATCTCCAACTTCCTGTTGGAGAAATCGCGCGTCGTCATGAGGAATCCTGGAGAGAGGAGCTTCCATATATTCTATCAGGTGAGGGACTCCAGTAACATGGTGTGTTTTTGTCATTTTCCTGTTTAATAAGAGTGTTTGTGCACATTTTAGAACTGGGGAAATGTGTACAGGAATTGGCTCACAGTGTCCATGAGTGAAATTCAGCATTCAGGACACTAACAGTAACAAGTGCCAATTGGCTCCTGAAAGCAGGTCAGGTTGTTCTCACTGTGTACCACTTGAGGTCTCTGGAAGAGAGGCAGCGGTCAAACTCCCATAATGCAACTTTCTTGACACATGAAAGGAGAATAAAGCATATGACTCTAAATTGGGTGTAAAACGTGTGGTGCTGATCACTTAATGAGCATGTGTATATGGTGCTGCCTGTCTAAAAGACTTCTGACATGTAGAAATGTGAGGAAAGACAAGAGAGCTTGAAAGCTCCTGTAGACCTTTGAGTCTAGAATTACTGTATACAGGTTCTTACTTGACAGAGGTGTAATCATCTAACACTGTCTTCTGTTTGTGCAGTTGATAGAGGGAGCCACTGGAGAACAGAAGAGCAGCCTCGGAATCACAAGCCTGGATTACTACAATTACCTCAATCAGTCTGGATCCTACAAAGTGGATGACATCAACGACAAAAGCGATTTTCAGGAAACTATGGTACGTTTACTTTCTTTCCATTGTGATGGTTCTCTCTCTCTCTCTGCCTTTCTTTCTCTTCTTCTCAGTCTGTCTTCCATTCTCCTCTGTTGTTTTCATTTTATACCCTGTACTCCACCTGTTTTTGTTTTACCAGTGAAACCACAACAGGAGTAATTAGAGGACATGGTTTAGGTACCACAGTAAGTAAACACACGTTTCATCCATGGGTTCATGTCTCCTGTTCTGTCTCTGTCCTCTACCAGCATGCCATGGAGGTGATTGGCATCTCAGGGGAGGACCGTGGCCTGGTGCTGCAGATTGTAGCCGGAGTCCTGCACCTTGGGAACATCAACTTCAAGGAAGCAGGGAACTACGCCGCCGTTGAGAGCGAGGAGTGTACGTACCAACCCTTATAACTTTGTTTATGTAGAGGGCTAGGTAGAGTTTGTTGCTTGCACCAATCCAGTCCTTTCACATCTGTGAGGGGAGTCAACAGGATGTGGGAAGGGAGAACGTGGTCAGGTTGAAATGCAGTTAGACTGTCTCTGTGTGTCTCCAGCCTGCAGACTGGCATGTTCCCCTGGCGTTCCTCTCCAGTGTCCTGGGCTTCCCTTTATGGGACGGGTTAGGTTAGGAAGCACATTTCTCAGCACACTGCACTGACTGTTTTCACTCCCCGAAGCTTCATTGTGTTAATGCAGGGCTACAGCCAAGCTCCAGGCCACGCTGAATTACCAGAGAAAATAAAAAACAATTTTCAAGGTCTGGGTACATTACATCACAGACTAAAATTACTCTGAGAAACGCAGCCTCTTCCTGCACCACTCCTACTCTTCCCCCGCCCCTCTCTTCCCCTCCCTCCCTCCCTCCCTCCCTCCCTCCCTCCCTCCCTCCCTCCCTCCCTCCCTCCCTCCCTCCCTCCTCTACTTCCTTGCCCGCCTCACAGCCACCCATCCAGGCTGAATGATGAAATGTAGCTCCTCTGGTTATCCAAGGTACAAAGCGGCGTTGTGTGGAGCCTGCGTTTCCTCTTCCCCCCTATATCACTTCCTGTCTGACTGCAATGTGTTTCACATATCAAGACCCCTGGTGCCCCATATAAAACCACACCAACACAAGTCGGCATAAACATCTGCTCATGCTCAGCCAAACAAATCCCTGCCTCAGATTCATTAGAAAGAACACTCTCTTGTACTGTACATATAAACCTCTAACCATCCATCAGACTGGTATGGATCATTATTTTTGGTATAGATGAACTGGCTGCTCATCATTGATACTATCTATATCCTCTTTGAGGGAGAGTGCATTGGCAGGCTACAGTAGGAGATGCAGCATGGTCCTGAGGATAGACTTGGCCTGTGCTGTGGTATGGAGTACAGTCAGTCACACCCTCATTTCCCAAACGGGGGCTATTCGTCAGACCCAGAGTTAGACCCAGAGACTGAGAGCAGTTTCCTTCTGGGGGAAGTGACTCAGTGTAATGAGGCAGGGATGGGCTCTCAGGAGAGTCCTAATGGCCCTCCGCATGCTCAGGCCTCTGCTAGGTGAACCCAGTTGTTGTGGCTATGGCAGGGAGGAGGGAGCAATGAGTCATCACCAGACTTGATTGCATTCCGTTTTGTTGTTGAACCCTTTATTTATTGGCTCCAACGTATTCAGAATGTACTGGTGTTTTGTTTCATGAGGAGGGTGTGTGCCACACATCTGTCTGTCTCTTTCTTCATTCTCTTTCATCTCTCTCTCTACAGTCCTGGCCTTCCCTGCTTTTCTGCTGGGGATTGACCAGAAGCGGCTGAAGGAGAAGTTGACCAGCAGGAAGATGGACAGCAAGTGGGGCAGTTCTATGGAGTCCATCGATGTGACACTGAATGTGGAGCAGGCGTGTTACACACGGGATGCCCTGTCCAAGGCCCTGCACTCACGTGTTTTTGACTTCCTAGTAGAGGTATGAATGGACACTCCTTCTCCATGACCTGTTGACCTTTAGAATAATACCCGGTCCTCTCCCTTCATAAATGGCCAAATGTAACAAAGCATTTTTTTTCTGTTTCAGTCCATCAACAAAGCCATCGTGAAGGTTCATCAAGAGTTTAATATTGGCGTGTTGGATATCTATGGATTTGAAATATTCCAAGTAAGTTTTCTGTACATTTGCCCTTTTATGTTTTGTGATTTACATTTGGAAATCATAGCATAAGGTGATACATGGTCACTACATCGCAGTAATCATAGTAAAGTTTAGGTAGTTACACAGCTTAAAGACAGAGGATCAGACCGATTCTGTCAAGTGTCTGGATTATGTCCCATCTCTTGATTGGGACAGCATTCTTTAATGGACCTTTCTAATCTGATTAGCTGTTTGTTTAGGTTGCATTATTGGGGGTCTCACTGATGCCCCCTGAAAAGGACTGCCCTTGATTAAATAAAGAAACGGGCCAGCTTCAGTGTCGTAGCGTGGCGACAGTCTCAAACCATGATGTACCTGTCCTCTGATACCTAACATGAGCTAATGTAAAGCTGTAAGTTTAGATAGCATACAACTGTTATCTAAACAGTGGTGGGGTCCGTCCACAGTCCTTATGTTAATACACAGGCCTATTACTAACAAAGCACAGAGAAAATAAACCTCCTGTGTTAGTGCTCAGATGACCTGAGATGGGATATATTGGGTTTCTTTAGATAAAACATTAGTCTCATGTCCCAGGTCTATTGTGGTGTAAAGTACTGTGTAGATGTTTTCCTCCAGCCACGCCAGGCTGACTGGTAGATATCCTCACCTCATAAAAGGGGCCCATTCAGGAAGCCCAGAGGAGTTCCCCAGCTCTCTGTGTCTGTACGGATGACCTCACTCTCACAGCCTCTCTGTGTCTGTACGGATGACCTCACTCTCACAGCCTCTCTGTGTCTGTACGGATGACCTCACTCTCACAGCCTCTCTGTGTCTGTACGGATGACCTCACTCTCACAGCCTCTCTGTGTCTGTACGGATGACCTCACTCTCACAGCCTCTCTGTGTCTGTACGGATGACCTCACTCTCACAGCCTCTCTGTGTCTGTACGGATGACCTCACTCTCACAGCCTCTCTGTGTCTGTACGGATGACCTCACTCTCACAGCCTCTCTGTGTCTGTACGGATGACCTCACTCTCACAGCCTCTCTGTGTCTGTACGGATGACCTCACTCTCACAGCCTCTCTGTGTCTGTACGGATGACCTCACTCTCACAGCCTCTCTGTGTCTGTACGGATGACCTCACTCTCACAGCCTCTCTGTGTCTGTACGGATGACCTCACTCTCACAGCCTCTCTGTGTCTGTACGGATGACCTCACTCTCACAGCCTCTCTGTGTCTGTACGGATGACCTCACTCTCACAGCCTCTCTGTGTCTGTACGGATGACCTCACTCTCACAGCCTCTCTGTGTCTGTACGGATGACCTCACTCTCACAGCCTCTCTGTGTCTGTACGGAAGACCTCACTCTCACAGCCTCTCTGTGTCTGTACGGATGACCTCACTCTCACAGCCTCTCTGTGTCTGTACGGATGACCTCACTCTCACAGCCTCTCTGTGTCTGTACGGATGACCTCACTCTCACAGCCTCTCTGTGTCTGTACGGAAGACCTCACTCTCACAGCCTCTCTGTGTCTGTACGGATGACCTCACTCTCACAGCCTCTCTGTGTCTGTACGGATGACCTCACTCTCACAGCCTCTCTGTGTCTGTACGGATGACCTCACTCTCACAGCCTCTCTGTGTCTGTACGGATGACCTCACTCTCACAGCCTCTCTGTGTCTGTACGGATGACCTCACTCTCACAGCCTCTCTGGTTTATCACTAACACACCATCTCTTTCTGTGTAGAAAAATGGCTTTGAGCAGTTCTGCATCAACTTTGTGAATGAGAAACTGCAGCAGATCTTCATTGAGCTCACACTTAAAGCTGAGCAGGTAATGTTTTGGGCTTTTTTTCACACATTGTTCTCACACCTTTTCACCAGCAGAAGCTACTTGTCTCATGAATAAGTAGAGAATCATCATCAGACCAATCACTCTTCTCCCCCCTCTCTCTCTAGGAGGAGTATGTACAAGAAGGCATCCGGTGGACTCCTATCGAATACTTTAACAACAAGATTGTCTGCGATCTCATTGAGAGCAAACTGGTAAGTAGAGTCCCCAGTGCCCACTATTAATTTAATGCATACCTTGAAGTCACATATAAATGGGATAAGGGGAAACAATTGAGACTGATTTAGATAGATGTGTGGTTTGTTATGCCTGCCATCATAATGCTCCAAATAAGAGCAAACACTCTGCCAATTGAGTTACAGTAGAGCCACTGAAGCCTCCCCACTCTTCCCATGACCGGCAGTCTAACATCCTCAAACGTGCCGACATGCCTCTTAATTTGATTTATCCATCCCGCTGAGAGGCTTAATCCATGAAATCCACAACAAGGGCGACCCTTAAACAAGCTGTGATCTGAGGCAGCCAAGCAGAGAGACTGTGTCCAGTCTCTGACTCCTCTGTTTTAGACCAGTTAGCTACATCTGTGAATGGGAACTTCACCAGAGCTTCATTTACACTAGTGACAGAAACCTGTGTTCTCTGTTTGTGACTTTGCCACAACTAAAGAGCCAGAGACACTGCAACTACTGTCCCTAGTTAAGGCCACTGGCCGCCGTGTCCATGGACACAGTGTGGAGCCAGATAGGGCAGCAGCTGTGTGTGTGTGTGTTGTGATGACATCATTCAGTGTGTGGGTGTGTGATGTTCTGGGATGCAACGCGGTAGCTAATTATAAATTGGCTCTGCTGTTATGCTTTGAGCTGGTGGAGTACACAATGAACACTGTAACCCATGTTTATCACTTTAGCCTATCCATGACATTGACATGACATGTATTTATGTGGAATTCAGAAAGAGTGTCTAGTGTGTGGAGAAACTTGGCATTGTCAGTTATAATCATAGATGGTCATGGGGGATATGTTCATGTTTTAGATCTGATGTGTTGTGGCTGAGGTTATTCTCTGTGCTCATCTCTTTGGTTCTCCTCCCAGAACCCCCCTGGCATCATGAGTATCCTGGATGACGTGTGTGCCACCATGCACGCGGTGGGCGAGGGGGCAGACCAGACCATGCTGCAGAAGCTGAGGGTGGCCATCAACTCCCATGAACACTTCAACAGCTGGAACCAAGGCTTCATCATCCACCACTACGCTGGCAAGGTCTGCAACACTGCAGTATACCTCTCTTCTCTTCTCCTCTCCTTATCCCTCTCTCCTCTCATCTCTCGTCTCTATCTTTCTCTCATTCTGTCTTTCACACTGTTGTGCTCTTTCTTCTTCTCATGTCATCTATTTATCTTTTCCAGTCCTTTTCTCACTCTTTCTCCATTTCTCTCACCCATTCTCATGGTCTGTGCTGTGTGCTTCAGATGTGTTTGGTGTCTCCGCCTGGTACACTCTGCATGCCACAAGTCCTAATAAACATGTCATAATGGCTTGGAGGGGTCCTGATCCTAAGTCATCATGGCTTAGAACATTCCTACATTACTACCCCAGACTATAGTGGTTATACCGATGATCTATACACACTCTATGTATATGAAGCTGTAGTTGGGAAGCAAGCTTAAAAATGCAACATTGGTGGTCTTGCAGAGAACCTGTCATCAATCGTTTCTCTTTTGTCAATGAATTCTTTGTTGTTGCTCTTAACATTCTCTCAGTTAATTTTGATAGGGTACCTGGACTGAGCAGAGGGTACTAACTGCTATCTGAATGGGTTAACTGTGTGCTGTGATCGTCACTAACCCTCTAACATCTCTCCTCCAGGTGTCCTACGACGCAGAGGGTTTCTGTGAGAGGAACCGTGACGTCCTCTTCAGTGACCTCATCGAGTTGATGCAAAGCAGCGAAATGTAAGTCACTCATCACTTATGCGAGCATTAGAGAGTATATGCAGCTAGCTGTTCTTTCTGAGACCGGGCCCAGCATTTTGTTTAGAGGTCCACAAAGAGAGATCTTCTTTTATGATGTATATGAATGAATGCATCTGAAGGAGACTTGCAGATGACTAGTGCAGCTGGAAAAGGCAGATCAATAGGCGTGTGCAGGGCTGGAGGTGCTCTCCCCTCTCTAGGGGGTTTGCTCAGGACTTCTAAGGTCTGGCGAGTGTCTCACTGTCTCCTTAGGGAGCCGCATTGAGGAGTAGACTCCCCTGCCCGTCTTGTGCGTTCCTGGGCCTCCTTTGTGCCGCCAGTGGCCATCTGTGCAAACAGCCTCCACAGCCTCTAAAGCCCTTTTGTGTGTAGCCTGCAGGGGGGCCTGCACGGTGGGCCATGCCAAGACCCCCAAACCCCATTCAGACACGTGATCACACACACACACACACACACACACACTCACACACACACACACACACACACACACACACACACACACACACACACACACACACAGACACTTATAGACACACAGACACAAATGTGTGGAGGGAAAGGAGCCTCATTCCTTAGCGCAGCAGGTCTGCTCAGAGAAGAAAGAAAATATCATTATAGTCAGCTGGACATTGTTAGCATGCTGCTGGTCCATCTGCACACACAAAGCCCACTGATCCTCCCTTATGTCCCCATGGCCTTGATTAAAAAGTTTAAGACCAGACAAATACTCCTGCAGGGAAAGATGGTAGCCCTCGTGTGTAAACGTTTGCACATTCTGTGTCTTGACTGTCCCTGTATTTGTTTTTACTTGACTGGTATGTTTGTCAACAACAAATAAGTAATTCATTAAGCAGTAGATTTCTTGAACCTTGTTGTTATTTACAAAAGGTTTATTTGAGGACTGCAAAAAGAGCACGTGAGCACTTCAAGTGATAAACAGAAAGGTTGAGATCAGAAGTGTTCTTGAGGTTCTGGAATGCTGGCAACTATGTGCTACATTCTGACCAGCACACATCCATCATGGGTTTAGAGAGCATGTTGTGAGTGAGGACATTCTGACTGTAGCATGATTACAAGGAATTGTGTATAAAGAAAATACCATATTTGCTGGTATAACTTTCCAGTCAGTGCAATAAAAATGCACATTTTTGAGGAAGTAAAAGTCACAGTTTGGCAGGAGAGCAGCTAAAAACCACAGTTATTCAAACTTCAGCTCAGTTCCTTGAAGCTAAACAACAATGTGAGCTGAGCCACTGGCAGCCAGCGCAGAGATTCCACAGACCTGAATTTGCTGCTTCTAAGAAAACTAAAGTGGAGAACAGTCTTAGCCTGGTCTTCTATATACGTTGCCAATGTTGTCTATCAGTCCTTATTACACCCTGGATCTCCTCTACAGAGCTTTCATCAGGGCCCTGTTTCCAGATAACCTCAACGCCGAAAAGAAAGGCCGGCCAACGACAGCGGGCAGTAAAATCAAGGTGTGTTGAGCAGCTGTGAGACGTGTGTTTGTACACCGTACATCAGTGACATGGGTGTGTCTGTGGGCCACGCCCCTACCTGACCTTATCCCTCTCTGTCAGGTGCAAATCCAGAGCCTGGGGATGAAACGCTCATTCACTCCAGTGTTGTTTTAGTGTCGTCGCTGTGTTCTAGCGATGACAGTTTTAATCAGGGTTCAGGTTCTCTCTCTGACACGCATCAGTATCTTTCAAGCACAAAGATACCATCTTGTAATCAGTGGCGTCAGTGCTGTGTCCCTGAACACTACAGCTTGGAGTACAAACAGTGATTCATCAACAACATGTAGATACAGTTGATATATTTTAAACACAAACTATTCTTCATCCTCTCCCTCCTCCTCTTCTTCCTCCTCCTTCTTCGTTCAGAAACAAGCGAATGACCTGGTCCAGACGCTGATGAAGTGCACCCCTCACTACATCCGCTGCATCAAACCCAATGAGACCAAGAAGCCCAAGGATTGGGAGGAGAGCCGGTGAGTGTCTGAACGCTGAAATGTCAGGGAACTGCAAAACACACAGTCTTTGAGATGTGTCAAACTAAAGCGTTTTTTATTACATCATTTACAGTTTGTTCTGGAGATTGTCAATTGATATTGAGCAGGATATTCCATTACTCAACTCAATGTTGTTAGGTCTGCTTGTTGAATCATACTGTATTTCCCTGTTCTGGCCTCTTTAAGACTGGGTGATGGAGGAAGTCTTACTCTAACTCCCTCTGTTTTTCCTTCCCGCTCTTTCCTCCCTGGCTGGGTACGAGATGTACTGATGCAGGGTGCTGTGTTTGGTCCTAATGGCCTTCCTGTTGTGAGCAGCAGTGAGCTGGGCTCAGGCTCAGGCTCAGGCTCAGGCTCAGGCTCAGGCTCAGGTTCAGGCTCAGGCTCAGGCTCAGGCTCAGGCTCAGGCCGGACTGCCTAATTAGCACCGGAACTGCTGTTTTCACAGGAAGACTGGGTGCATAAAGAGATTCTTTAGTACCTTACAGTATCCTTAGTGTTGGAAAATATGAATTATTTTATAGCCCCACCATAAGGTTCATTATAAAATACAATTGATCTATATAGATTTATCTTAGAAATGGAAGAAGGTAGATGCTGACAGATAAACGTCTTCACTGCTATATCCCAGCCAGACTGACCCTGTATTCCCCTCTGTATTCCCCTCTTCTTCCTCAGGGTAAAGCACCAAGTGGAGTACCTGGGCCTGAAGGAGAACATCAGGGTGAGGCGTGCTGGCTATGCCTACCGCAGAGTCTTCAGGAAGTTCCTCAACAGGTAAGGCATAAAGGAATGAATGAATTCTACACTTTCAGTGTATATCAAATCAAATTGTATTGGTCACATACACGTGTTTAGCAGATGCTATTGCGAGTGTAGTGAAATGGTTGTGCTTCTAGTTCTGACAGTGCAGCAATATTTAACAAGTAATATCTAACAATGTCACAACATATAGCCAATACACACAAGTAAAGGAATGGAATTAAGAATATATATATGTATGAGTCACTTTCGTGTGACACAATCTGCCCTGCCCTCCCAGAATGACAGCGGTTGGTTTTGTATGCTCCTATCCCATTCGGCAGTATAGGGTAGGGCGGTCTCTCTCTCATCTCTCTCAGGCAAAGGACACAGGGTCGGCATTTGCAGGCAATCAGGAAGTGCTCACTTTGCTAATGTTCGTGTTGGCAAGCCCGAAGGAACAGGCTGTGTGCTGAGCCTCCTGATGAGAACCACTGCTATAGAACACAGGGAGAGCTCAGGGCTTCTGTTGTAGGCTTTACTGTATCATACACATACTGAAAACGCACGGCTGAGTTTAGAGTTTGGTTATTGTATTGTTAGACTTGTGGTGAATGTATTTTCCCCAGACCTCTTTCATCTCCATTGCATCATATAGGACAGAGATAGCAATAGTATACCGCTCCTGTACACCTGGCATAGGCCTGACACTGCTCATATGCTTAATCCCTCGCAAATGCTGCAGCAACATGTCCAAAATTCAAAATGAGGGTTTGGTTGTGGATTTCTCTCTCAATCTCCCTCTCTCCTCTTTGTCTTCATCTAATTATCTTTCTCTCTCCCTCATTATGTTCCTCAGGTATGCCATCCTGACTAAGGAGTCGTGGCCTACATGGCGTGGCGATGAGAAGCAGGGTGTTCTTCATCTCCTACGTGCAGTCAACATGGACCAGGACCAGTTCCAGCTTGGACGCACAAAGGTCTTCATCAAAGCACCTGAGTCGGTAAGACCACCCCTTTCTGACCTGCCTACATACATTTAGACCACACCTCTGTGACCTGCCTACATACAGTCAGAACCCCCCTCTCTGACCTGCCTACATACATTTAGACCACACCTCTGTGACCTGCCTACATACAGTTAGACCACCCCTCTCTGACCTGCCTACATACATTTAGACCACACCTCTGTGACCGCCCCTGTACCACCAACCTGCCTTCGTCCAATGAAAATGCCACCTACCTAACGTTCTTCTAGCAGGTTAGAACAGGCGTAGAATTAGATCTCTCATAGGCTACAGGCTGCCATGGTGTTGTTGACATGTGCGTTGGCATGCAATAATTCTGTTGTCAGGGAGAGAAATCCAAGACTCAATAGTTTTTAGACTGAACACCATAAAAGGCTGTAGTATTCAGGAACATGTCAGTATATCTGTGATTGGGGAGCAGGAAGGAGGGGGTTAGACCCAGCTCTGGTGCCCATGTCAGAGCTGTTGAGTCAACACTACACTGGAACTCATACTACAGTGCAATGCTGTGGTCAAGGAGGTGGGACATTGGAGGGTGTTTTTTCCACCGTAACTGCACTTTTTCCCACGGCTCCAATGAAAGCTGTGCTTGTGGCGAGCCTGTGAGATCAGTTGTTGACATCTGTACACACATACATGAAGATACATTACATAGTCCTGAATCAGGCCTTGTGTGATTCCAGCAGCAGACTGCCAAGTTCCCATCCCCCCCTTCTCCCACATTGCCCCCCTGAGCCCATGCGACTGAGGTGTGCTTATGAAACACAAATATCACACGGGGCGGAGCCTGCGATTACCCAGCTGCCAGGCTTCTCAAAACAAACCTCCCTCTGATAAGACGCTGACACAAAGTCATTAGTACATGGCTAAAGCATTTTTTTCTCTTCATGCTATTAGATGACATAGTTTGAGTCCAGGCCAAGAGTAGAATCACTCTCTCTTCAGAGTAGACTGTCTCACAAGGTGCTAATGGTTAGCCCTGTGAGACACTGTCTGTCAGAGGTGTGACACTGTCAGATGCTGCTCAGAGTTAAAGGTCTGGATGGCTTAAACACACTCCCAGCCCAGATTAAACACTGGCTCCACAGTCTCTTTAACGGTCATCTCCTTCCTTTCATAGTCATTCTTATCCTCACTACTGTTTTTTTCCCCCATTTTATTTTAACATGTATAAACATTAATTTAGTTAAATCAATCATACTTCTTGTTCTATTGTGAACTTACTACTCATACAAGTTTTTATTTAAAAAAAATCTTAAACTTAACATTTTGATCGATATTGTTATTTACCAAATTGTTGATGAGTGTGTGCATGTGACCAATAAACTTGGATTTGATTTGACATTCAGATCTAGTTTAAATGTGTTTAGTAACTAAAGGGTAATTTGATGTAAAGTGATAGGACATGACCGAGCCTGTGTGGCCTGTGGCAGGGGTGTGGCAGTGCCAGGGCGGCATTGGGCATGTGTGAGTGGGCATGATATTTAGTCTGGGACAGGGGTGGGGAGATTTGATGCTGGGTGTCTGGGGGGCCATTAGGAAATGAGAGGGAGGTAGCTGACCCAGGGTGGGCTTAGGACTTGATGGCCCACCCACCGATAGCACTGTTACTATCTGTGCGCATGAGCCTGGACATTGGAGAAAATAGCGTATTAGGCATGGCTCCTTTCAGGCTCCAAACAGTCCACCTTTTTCTTTGGAGAGAACATTGTAGTGGTATGTTATTATATACTCATTGGAATCTGAAAAAACCTGACAACTTGGAACTTGGAATGTTTGTATATTCAGATTTCTTCAGGCATTAACAATATGTCTGTACAGTCATCCCTGTCATTGTATTTGGGTGTGTCTACACGGAGGTATGCCCAGTATGTTTTGCTGTCACAGGTTGATCAGGTATAAATGTTTTCATATCTGTGCCTCTCTCTACAGCTCTTCCTGTTGGAGGAGACAAGGGAACGTAAGTTTGACAGCCATGCCAGGGCCATCCAGAAAGCCTGGCGCAAGTATGTGGCCCGCAAGAAGTACGTTCAGATGAGGGAGGAAGGTGAGTGACAATCATGTTTTGAAAAAAACTAAATAGCCTAATCGTCATGACTAATATTAAAACTTAGATGTCAAATAGTATCAAGGTTCTGGTCTAATGCTTCTGAAAATGAACTGAATTGAGACTGTATGTATGCATTCTTGTCTGACTGTCTGTCCCTGTGTGTCTGTCCCCAGCCTCTGACCTGCTGGTGAACAGGAAGGATCGGAGGAGACACAGCCTCAACAGGAACTTTGTAGGGGACTACCTCGGTATGGACGACAGGCCTGAGCTACGACAGTTCCTGGCCAAGAGGGAAAAGATTGACTTCGCTGACAAAGTCACAAAATACGACCGTCGCTTCAAAGTGGGTGTCTTGAGCAGCAGAATTCTCTGTTTGTTTGTTTCTGATATTGTTAGTCCAATGACCGTTTGCCTCCTCTCTGTCCATATGTGTTTCCAGGGCATTAAGAGAGACTTGATCCTGACCCCGAAGTGTATGTACCTGATTGGGAGAGAAAAGGTGAAGCAGGGCCCTGAGAAAGGTCAGGTGACCGAGGTACTGAAGAGGCGGATTGATGTGGAGAAGATTCTGGCTGTGTCTCTCAGGTATTATGACCCAGGTCCTGACCCAGGCGCCAGGAGATGCTGGCAGGGTCTGCCAAGCCCCATACTGACTGTTTAGTGTTTATTCCCTTTAAGCAGTAAGAACACACAGGACCAGCAGACTCAAGGCCTCGCAAAGCCAGCTAGTTAAAGTGCAACACTTTTCACCAGCAGTCACAAATAGATGCACAATATACTGTACATAGAGACTATTGTTCTTGTCAGTGATGTCATCCAAACGGTTGTACATTCATGGTATCTGGGTTTCTGTATTTTCAAGTACAAAAGATACTACTCACTGAGTCTCATTAAGAAACTTGATAAACAGCTCAGGAATCAGCCCCCCATTACACATGAGATTGTTCTGTCAGCTCACAGAAACCCAACATGTTAAGCTACAGCTATCTGCAGAAATGTAAAAGCTACGAAGTCTGGAAGTATAATCACTCAAGTTCCCATGTTCCTTAAAATGTCACACATGGGGTATTACAAACATGGAAGAGATTCAAACCTCTTGTATATGTCTGCTCCTGTGTGTGTGGGAGTGTAAAGGTGAATACATGTGAATATACATTCTCAACACAACTACATAGTACGCTTCAGAGTAATTATTTTATTCTGCCTTTATTTTACCAGGCAGGTCAATTAAGAAGAAATTCTTATTTACAATGACGGCCATTTTGTTTTGTTGAAGTCACCAGTAAAGAGGAATAATACCGACAGCATCAGCCCAGACGTCAGGTCAATTATTACGACCCACATTACTCTGTGACCCACTAAGCTTTACATTTGCATATAACCAGTGAGGAAAAAAGAAAGAGAAAAAACTTGACTGGTCAAAGCCGTGTTTAACACTCAACTGGATTATGAGTGTAACTGTAGGACTTGTATTATCATATAGCTTGTTGTTCAAAACTTATTTGTTTGAATGTTGCACATGACATTGTAGAATACTTTGTAGAGACACAGACGTGGCTTTTGAGTCTGTGTGATTGAGTGGGGGGTTGTGGGTAATATGAACCAGGTGGTGCTGGGAGGGAAAGCAGGCATTGTAAAAAGCTCATTGGAGAAGACTTTAGTTCATTGGGAGAAACAGTGCATGCTGTGTGAGTTGCAGGAACAGGTTTCCCTTTCTCCTTATTTACCTGCTGCGTTGCCTCTCACTGGTTATATGCAAATATCAAGCTTAGTGGGTCATGAAGTAATGTGAGTCGTAATAATTGACCTGACCTCTGGGCTGATGCTGTCAGTACTATTTGTCTTTACTGGTGACTTCAACAAAACAAATGGCCGTCATTCAGGAGGGAATTTGTTCTTAATTGACCTGCCTGGTAAAATAAAATAATTCATCTGGAGCGTTTGGCGTTTACATGCAGATGTACTATGTTTTGTGACAATAGAATCGAATGTCGAATTCACAATCACTCTCCTCCAACATATCGGTTCAAACTTCAAATCAAACTTTATTAATATCTGTCACATTACAGTGCATGTCACAAAGTTGCTTCCCAGTCCCAACTGATTGGTCTGTCCCTGTTCCTCAGCACAATGCAGGACGACCTGCTGATCCTGCATGAGCAGGAGTATGACAGCCTGCTGGAGTGCACCTTTAAGACAGAGTTCATCAGCCTGCTGGCCCGCAGGTTCGAGGAGAGGACCCAGAGGAATCTGCCGCTCAAGTTTGGCACCACGTACGTGCTGTAAACACAAACATGCCTTTAAACAGACAGTGTGATATATGGGTGGAGTGGAAGTAGACACAGCTTTGGTCAACATTATTTACAATACTCTGGGGTTGTTCTGGAAATACTGCTTTTGATTTGGTACTGAGATAACGGATGACATTTCTCTGGCAGTTTCCAGTGGATGGTTTGAGTCAGTGGTTGTAAGGGAGATCTCTCTGCTCTGTCTCCCAGACTGGAGCTGAAGCTGAAGAAGGAGAACTGGGGTTTCCTGAGTGGAGGCGGCTCCAGACAGGTGATGTTTGTCCAGGGCCAGGGGGACGTGGCTGTCATAAAGCCCTCCAGTAAGACGCTGCAGGTCAGCATTGGAGCCGGTCTGCCCAAGAACACACGTGAGTATTACAGGAGTAGTGTACCATCCCTCCACATCAGGATTCAATAGACATGGTGTTTTCTTAGTGTTGTCTGAAACATGCTGTTTACTGACTTAGAGTCCCCTTTGTAGGTCCCACCAAGAAGAGCTTCACTCAGAGTCGCTCCAGCGTGTCCAGAACCCATCTGAACACTCCCACACGGGCTCCCCCTGGGCCTCCAGGTAGAATAATCATTAGCTGATGTAGGCCCTCACCCCTGTACATAATAAAGCAGTTAGCAACACTTGATGACAACCATCTTCCTCTTTGTCACAGTTGCCCATCAGAATGGTGGTCCGAAAAACACCAACCACATAGCCAATCAGAGGAACGCCTCACAGCATTCCAATCAGAGGCCTCCGTCAACAGGCAATGGGTCCCGCCCCTTCCTGCCCAACAACGTCATTATGAAGGAGAGAGGCAGCAACCATCCTAAGCCCAACCAGCCAAACCTGGACTGTCTGAAGGTCCCTGACCAGGGGGCAGCAGGGTGAGTACTGGCACCAACAGCCCTGATTACCTCCCAATCGACAGCCCTAAGGACTGATAACTATAATGACTTACTATACAGATATGTTTGCTCTGACATAAACATGTAAATACTGAGAATGAGTATGGTGTGTAACATGGTGTGTATGAGTGTGTGTTTGTGTCAGTATGGTGCAGTGTTGTTTCAGTGTGTGAACACACACACACACACACACACACACACACACACACACACACACACACACACACACACACACACACACACACACACAGTAACTTGGTTGATGTATTCCTTTATAGTAATGGAGGCGCCCGGACAGCTTCGAATGGAGGAATGTGAGTCAGTGTTTGCGGTGTGTTGGGTGATGGTTCAGGCCTTAGCCAAGCCAGGCGCAGCTCACTGGCATGATGTGTATATCTCTCCCTGGCTCTCCTGTAGCTAGATGCTCACCTTCTTGCTTGTAGACATCTCTCTAACAGCTGATGTTGAATCAGAAGAAGGCAAACACTATCATCTGATTGGATGAAACTACTGGAAAAAGTCTGAGCCCAGTAACATGCTGTCAATCATTCTGTTGTTGAAGAGTTATTTTGCTCCAGAATTATACCTTCAAAGGCATGATATGGATTCCTGATATGAAATCTATTGTCATATTATATCGCTAAATCCCACTTCTTGCAAATTACTGGGCTTACTTTTTCTCCCAAAATTGGGTTTGGTGTCAGTTAACATGGAAAACCTCCATTGGGTACGTCTCAATGGTTGAGATATCCTGGATACATATCTTGGGGAACCAAGATATTACTTTTTTATTGGTGATTCCTTTGGTGTGATAGTTTGCTTATTGGTTGACTTTGTGAAGGGGTTGTGTGTTTTTTCATCTCTAGCCTTCTCAAGTTAATTCACTGTATTTACAAACAACTTTCCAGTGTTTTACACTCCATAATACCATGTGGTGATTTCCAATGAGACTTACCCCCACACCATGGTAGTTACCAGTGTTTTATGCTAACGTGAGCTCTAGTGTTATTGTGTTTCACAATAACTAGACTTTAGTATGACACTAAAGACTTGTGGTGCGCATAATCAACCATCTCTGCATCTTTCAAAACTGTTGCTTTACGAGAAGGTGTTAAAGTTCACTGTTAGCCATTGTTATGTACTGTAAGTACCAGCTGAAAAGTACCCAGGGCCTTGCCTTGGCTCCCATGCAGAGCAGGTCTGCCGGGGTCATGGCCCAGTGAGACACAGGTGCCAGCCCGCGTAAATGGAAACAGAAAAGTCTGAGCCTTCTGGGTAAAACACTGGGGTAAATCCTAAATGGAAAGGCACCAATAGTGTTGTACATAGTTGTACTGAGACAAATCTATGGGATGGCTCGCCATCTTGTGGTGAAACTGTGCATATCAAATTCTATTTAGTCAGGTGTCTTTGAAAGAAACAATGGAGTAAGCACAAACCAATCCAATAATAACTACCACACAAACTCACATGGTATGTCCTTTCATTCCAATATCGATAACTTCACATCCTTTGCTAAAGCCACACAATCACCAGCTTTCCTAATGACTGACTGTAGTGTTCTAGTCAGCCAGTAGAATAGTGTCACACTAATGAAGGATAGGATACTTTCTTTTCTTTGATAACTAAGGCTCGCTCCTGTTGTCTTTCTCTTTATTCCTCAGTGTCCAAAGACAGTCGGTCAGTAGACCACCCCCAGGGGGGGGGCGACCCAAACCTGCCCCCAAACCCAAGCCCCAGGTGCCCCAGTGCAAAGCCCTTTATGCCTATGATGCTCAGGACACAGATGAGCTCAGCTTCAATGCAGACGACGTCATCGACATCATCAAGGAAGGTAATACACAGGAGGCAGAAATCACATCATCGCACAAAGGGAAAATGATTGGATTTTGATTGGTGCGGGGTGCATAAAACATTTGCACTTTAACTCTTTCACGCTTAAAAATGTAACACTTTGGTCCCATTGTAAGCTGTCTTTCTTCTTGATCAGATGCTTCTGGCTGGTGGACGGGGAGGCTACGGGCAAAGCAAGGCCTGTTCCCCAACAACTACGTCAGCAAGATCTAGGAGCTGCATGAATAACAGCTGACTGTCAATCACCAGAAGAGACGTACACAGCTCTACTGACTGAAGGGAGATAGAGCTACAAAACAGAGATTTTGTGAGAAGCGAAAAACTGACATTTTCACCACTTCTGCATTGTAGCCTTCTTCTGGATGTAACTTCCTGTTATTCTGGACAGACGAGTGTCATGCTTGCAATGAAGTTCTATTTTTATGAGGATCGGAGGGCAAATCGCTACACAATCCCTGTGCGCACTGAACAAATATTTATTATATTTATATAGCTTTCTACATTCTCCCTCCCCTTTTCACTTCGCTATGGTTATAAGGTGATATTTTGAATGCATATAAATGATATGCATGATATGTGGAACCAGGTTGTAACTAAATTTTTCATTTCTCATTTTGGAAATGAAAGGGTTTTAAACATGAATTCTGGGTTGTTTCTAAGAAGCCACTGTTTAAGATGATTGTTTGAAGGGGATTTGTGCTGCTAAGCTGAATTTAGATGTATTGGCTATAAAAAAAATGTTGACAAGACATTTACATCAAATGGACATTAAGTTCATTGCACTGTGATTTTATAAACTTCAGCAATGCATTTCACCATAAAGATGATCAAATGGGTTTGATAACCAAGTGCTCAAAACAATGCCAATTGTTAATGGTCAGCTAAACAGATGCAATCACTTGTGGGAATGGGAAATGCAGTGTAACTTTCAGTAGGTAAGTCATCAGGAATCCCCTGCTCTGATTTCCAAAATGCAAGTGATATCCCTAGAACTCTTGGGCCACACTGTACTTAGTGTATTGTCTGGTTTTTAAGCACTTTATCAGTAGCTACAGGTATTAACTTGGACAGACTTGTCACTCCTGCCACAGCTAATTATTGGATATTTTTAAAGGTTGCCAAACTAGAGATGGGCCTAGTTACTGGAGGATAATTTGTTTACATGGATCTAAAATGCTTCTTATAAAATTTTAGGTATACTGTATGTACATCTTCACATTTAGGAATGAAGTCCTGTTAAATTGTGCTTTTTATGTAGATTTTAGTGCACAGTATGGGTCAGACTATGGAGTTTGTTCTTTCAGGTGAAAGTAAAAGATGAATTCCATTGATCATGTTTTCCACAGCTTTCGCAGTCTCCATATATGAAATCACTCAAGGGCTGGATTCAAGCCATATCACCGAAGTAGCGTGGAAGACCTGTGTTAATTTCCAATTGAGCCGTCATGAAGCATTTACCGTGAATGTTGTCTAAGAGCTGCAGCAGATCTTCAGCACAATGGATTGGATAGAGCCCTAAAACATTGGATTATTTTTTCTTACAGGCAGGTAATTGTGGTCCTGTATGGTGGAAAATACATTAGTGCATTATGGCAAATTACTTAAAGCATGTACTAATGTAGTTACTCTGCATTTCATGTAATTAAAGACGTTAGTGATTTTTGCATAAACACTCAACCCGGCCTCTTTCCCATCCTGTCCTAGCTGGACAGGAAATACTACTTTCCTTACTAATTACCCATAGCTTGGGCCTAGGTGTTTGTAGCTTTGCCAACTTAACCAGTTGGTCAATAAGCATTGGCAAGACTACATGCAGTTTGTTCAGGAAAACAGGGCTGTAAAACCCAACAGAAAAGTCAACACGCAGTACATGCCAATAAACTTGACCATTATACTGTACTTAATTTCAAGGTAAAGTTACATGTCTTAATGAAATGGCTGGCCCACAATGTTACTGCAGCACAACTATTAGTTGTGTATAAAATGCATTATACTCCTGTTCACATTTGGAGTGAGTGTTAGTACTTTGACTACAGGTGATGTTTAAGATGGTTCAAAACGTTTATTTGTACAAATTTAAATATTTACATGTACTTAAAAGCAGCAGTCTAAAAAGGCCATCTCACGATAGATTCTTAAAGACAAAAAAACAAGTTAAAAAATAAAGTGCAGCGGATTAAGAATCAGTCTAATCACACATCAGGGTTTATGTTCTGGGAGCAGAGCAGCAGCCATGTCATTTACAAGAGCAGACTTCAGCTGAGGGATGAGGCTGATCCTCATTAGCCTGCTGCTTGCATACTTGTTCTTGACAGCCTGGAACACAAGTTAGTCAATGGTTCAGGTTCTTTCCAAGATCTGGCATGTATCATATTACCCGAATCCAATGGTGTAAGATTAAAATCACCACAGCAAAGTCAAGCTATCAGACAACTTACCTGAAGCTTTGTTCGCCCTTCAGTGACAGAGACAACATTTTTGGCGATGTGCTGCATGATTGGCTTGAGGTGGTTCTCATTATAGGTAGAGTAATGCTCCTGCGTTGGAGTCTGCACAAGAAGCATAACCAATAGTAAATTGACCATACCTGTTGCTAGCACCAAATCTGTTTGAACGTAATCTATGATAATTTAGTGGACACATCCCAATAACTTCCAGGAGACAGCAGCTTACCCAGTTGAGCTCATCAAGCAGCAGCTGGGAGAGGCACAAGGCTGCAGCAGCAATCTCAGAAGGATGGTAGTGCACCATGTCATAGTCAAGGAGGGTCAGTTCCATGAGGTATTTGGCTAGTGTGTGCTTCTCAACATCAGCCTGAAAAGACAACCACTGGTTAAGCCACTGCATGCAAGTAATACTGTAACCTTCCAGTAACCCGTCAGTTGTTGATTGCTTGTCGACCTCTAACAATTAATTGCAGTTCATGTCAATAAGTAATTTTAATAACTACACCAGTAAAGAAAAACTATGAAAACATACACGTCATTGAACAACCTACATTGCCAGCCTTGGAGGCTCTCCTGAGGAAGTGTAGGGGTAGAGGCCGTCCAAGCTCAAAGTTCAGACTCTGCAGAATCATCTGTTCCATCTCACGAATATGGGCCTTGGTGAATGCATTGTCTGTGATGTAAACGAAATCACCAATCTCCGGGGAATACATCTCTTCATACTTGGATGCCAACAACATGGCAGTCACGCCAACCAGCTGGAGCTTCTTGCGGCCGATGGTTTGCACCTTGATAGAGGGGTTAGAGAAAGTAAACAGGGATATACCATTTTTTTTCTTCTTTCTTAACAATGCTTACCTGAAGAAAGCGATCCAGGATGGCCACAGTCAAATACAGAGTCTCCTGCAGTAGCTGGAACCTGGAATGCACCTGAATCAGCCAGTCAATCAGGAGAGAGCGCATTCGTCCATTGATCTCATAGCCATCCATGTACTTGGGCCGGACAGACTGCTGGGTCTGTTGAGAAAGGAAGACATCAAGATAAATATTTTGTACTGGTTTAACAAGTCAGCACCATGTTTTCCTAGAGAGAAAGCACAAGTTACCTCAAGGCACTGCAAATATCCATAGATATCCTTTATATATTCCGAGCACAGTTGTGGCATGTCTGAATCCCCTTCATCAATGTCTTCTACAGCAAGTAGGGCTACTGAGAACGCCTGACACAATTCCTCTTCTTTCATGGACACGTTAGCAGACTCTTCAGGCTGAGGAACTGGGGAACGTTTAGTCCGAACAGCTGCTGGCTGGTCTTTTTGGTTCATAGATTGTTTGGTTGAAGCTTTAGCAGCAGCCTTCTGTAGAGAGTTTAGAGAGGCATATTTGAGGACGATCAGCAAGTGAAATCAGACAATGGACCAAATAATGCCGTGTAAGACAACATACCTTGGACTGCACCGCTTTGCTGGCATTGGGAAAGTTGGACAGCTCTCCAAGCACAGCCCTTCTTGCCCCAGCTACGTTTGCTTTTCCCATTAGTGCTGGGTTGTCTGCGTTCCATAACTGTTTAAGACAAAATGACCCGTCAAACCAACCATGTGAACACAAAATATAACTAATACAAGTTATGCATCACTTGCTAGCTAACAAAGAAACTGCCGACTACTAATGTCGTCAGTTATTGACACAAACGTTCAATTTAACCATGCCACATTGCACTAGGTAACTTACATAGCTAGATGTTCAGGCAGGTTAAATAACTCAATTTTGGAATTTTAGTTGCTTACCTACTAGATAACAAATTGGCTAGCTAAACTAAAAATAGCAAGCTGAAAGCAGACAACTACGAAGCCGTATTACTTTAACAAGCGCAAGTAACGTTAACGTTAGCTGTGAGTAACATGCACACAAAAACACATTAGCTTGTCCATATTGTAAAAACTCACCGCAGCACGAACTTCCAATGACGACATCTTTACGCTTTGTTAAAAAACAAGGCAGTTAGATAGCCAGCTATAATAGGCAAAACGCCGCTTTTAGTTCTGTTGCTTGCTCGCTATCTCCACAGACACAAGGCCCAAGTAAACAAGTCTCAACGAACAATTCCACAGTCATTCAAATACCGCTCTGTTGATTCTAATTGGATACCGCTTCATAGAATGCACCTCTTTCATTGGTTACCAAAGAGAAATCACGAATGACGTCACACAATCAGAACAGATCTAATTTCTTTTCTTTTCTTTTTTTTTACAAATCAATACAGAAAGTACATGGGGGAACACAAGTATACATAAATAAGATACAAAGGACAATTGGGCTAGGGGGTACAATATCACATTACACAAGGACCTTAAGGGACATACATACACTTTTTTGTTAGTAGAGTAGTTAATTGTC
This sequence comes from Oncorhynchus masou masou, assembly GCF_036934945.1. NCBI lineage: Eukaryota > Metazoa > Chordata > Actinopteri > Salmoniformes > Salmonidae > Oncorhynchus > Oncorhynchus masou. The sequence continues at coordinate 68,598,456 of NC_088212.1, forward strand.
TTAAAATATAATATAGTACAATTAATTTTTGTAAGGTAAGAAAATGTGTTTTGTTTGTAAATGAATATTTGTGAATATGAAATTTTGCCAAAATAATAATTAAATGAATTACATAAAATTGTTTAAACTTATTTCTATCATTGGTAAAGAATCCAAGCAGTACATATCTCCACAATAGTGTAAAATCTTCATACATTTATATATTGCTGATATATCCACTTGGCCAAAATAACATATATTTTATGAATTGACCAAAATGCTAATATTGGCTACTCTTGGCTAAACACTACACTTGGTCTTCACTGATTGATGAGTAGTAATAAGTAAGGGGAATATTCATAAAATCTACATAGAATGCATAAAATAGGTTTTTATTTATACTTGCTGCAGGCTTATTGGTTACATGGATGGATACATCAGTTAATCTTTACTTGATGATTCACCATAAGGACTACAGATTATAAACAGTTTATACGCAGGAGCTGAATAGGCATTTTTAGTACTGCTATATCACATCTACAGTGCCTTCAAAAAGCATTCATACCCCTTGACTTACTCCACATTTAGTTGTGTTACAGCCTGAATTCCAAATGGATTAAATAGATCATTTTTTTCTCACCCTATCATCTCGGAGTGTGGTGTCAGGACAATAACCTCACACTCAACGTCAACAAAACTAAGGAGATGATTGTGGACTTCAGGAAACAGCAGAGGGAACACCCCCCTATTCACATCGATGGAACAGTAGTGGAGAGGGTAGTAAGTTTTAAGTTCCTCGGCATACACATCACAGACAAACTAAATTGGTCCACTCACACAGACAGCATCGTGAAGAAGGCGCAGCAGCGCCTCTTCAACCTCAGGAGGCTGAAGAAATTCGGCTTGTCACCAAAAACACTCACAAACTTCTACAGATGCACAATCGAGAGCATCCTGGCGGGCTGTATCACCGCCTGGTACGGCAACTGCTCCGCCCACAACCGTAAGACTCTCCAGAGGGTAGTGAGGTCTGCACAACGTATCACCGGGGGCAAACTACCTGCCCTCCAGGACACCTACACCACCCGATGTTGCAGGAAGGCCATAAAGATCATCAAGGACAACACCCACCCGAGCCACTGCCTGTTCACCCCGCTATCATCCAGAAGGCGAGGTCAGTACAGGTGCATCAAAGCTGGGACCGAGAGACTGAAAAAAAGCTTCTATCTCAAGGCCATCAGACTGTTAAACAGCAACCACTAACATTGAGTGGCTGCTGCCAACACACTGACTCAACTCCAGCCACTTCAATAATGGGAATTGATGGGAAAGGATGTAAAATATATCACTAGCCACTTTAAACAATGCTACCTAATATAATGTTTACATACCCTACATTATTCATCTCATATGTATACGTATATACTGTACTCTATCATCTACTGCATCCTTATGTAATACATGTATCACTAGCCACTTTAACTATGCCACTTTATTTACATACTCATCTCATATGTATATACTGTACTCAATACCATCTACTGTATCTTGCCTATGCTGCTCCGCACCATCACTCATTCATATCTTTATGTACATATTCTTTATCCCCTTACACTGTGTATAAGATATTAGTTTTGGAATTGTTAGTTAGATTACTTGTTGGTTATTACTGCATTGTCGGAACTGGAAGCACAAGCATTTCTCTACACTCACATTAACATCTGCTAACCATGTGTATGTGACAAATAAAATTTGATTTGACATAGAGAAAACATGTTTTTATATATTTTTGCTCGTTTTTTGTCAATTAAATACATAAACATCTAATTTACATTAGTATTCACAACCTGTCAATACATGTTACAATCACCTTTGGCAGCCTTTAAGGCAGCAATTACGGAGTCATTCTAGGTAAGTCTGTAAGAGCTTTGCACAACTGGATTATACAATATTTGCCCATATTTTTTAAATAAATTCTTCAAGCTTTGTCAAATTGGTTGTTGATCAATGATAGAAAACCATTTTCAAATAATTGCCATAGATATTCAAGCAGAATTAAGTGAAATCTGTGACTTGGCCAATCAGGAACATGTACCGTCTTCTTTGTAAGCAACTGTGTTTAAGGTTATTGTCCTGCTGAAAGGTGAATTAATCTCCCAGTGTCTGGTGGAAAGCAGACTGAACAAGGCTTTCCTGTAGAATATTGTACGTGCTTAGCTTCATTCCAATTATTTTTTATCCTGAAAAACTCCCCATTCCTTAACAATTACAAGCATACCCATAACATAACTCAGCCACCACTATGCTTGAAAATGTGGAGTGGTACTCAGTAATGTGTTGTATTGGAATATTTTTTATTCTGTAGTCTTCCTTTTCACTCTGTCAATTAGGTTAGTATTGTGGAGTAACTACATTCTTGATCCATCCTCAGTTTTCTCCTATCACAGCCACCATAGGTCTCATGGTGAAATCCATGAGCGGTTTCCTTACTCTCCTGGAACTAAGTTAGGTAGGACACCTGTATCTCTGTAGTGACTAGGTGTATTGATACACCATCCAAAGTGGAATTAATATCTTCACCATGCTCAATGGGATATTCAATGTCTGCTCTTTCTTATTTTTTTTAAATTTACCAATAGGAGCCCTTCTTAGCGAGGCATTGGAAAACCTCCCTGCTTTTTGTGGTTGAATTTGTGTTTGAAATTCACTGCTTAAATGAGGGACCTTACAGATAATTGTATGTGTGGGGTACAGAGATGAGGTAGTCATTCAAAAATCACATTAAACCCTATTATTGCACACGGAGTCCATGCAACTTGTGACTTAAGCACATTTTCACTCCTGAACTTGAGGCTTGTCATAACAAAAAGGTTGAATACTTATTGACTCATAACATTTCAGCTTTTCATTTTTAATTAGTAAAAATAAAAAATGAATTCCACTTTATTAACATTATGGGGCATTGAGTATAGGCCACTGACAAAAAATCCAAATGTAATCCATTTTAAATTCAAGCTGGAACACAAAATTTGGAAAAAGTCAAGGGGTGTGAATACCAAATGTTACCAATATGTTTTGTTGATAGATCCCTCAACGTGCAGTTGTGAAATATGGACCAACATGCATAGGTGAATGGTAAGACACAAATAAACAGACACAGGAAAGAGTTCTAACTTTATTAATATTATTTTAAAACTAATATAAATCCCATGGAATATCATCCTGGTGCCATTAAGTCTATGAATGCATGGATACCTGCCATAAGTACTGCATTCCAACACTCCATTCAAAATTATTATTTTTTCTCCAAAACTCAGCAATCAGTGGAAATACATGGCCTCAGCGCACTCTCTTTACAACACTCCTGTCTGTTCTCTCCTGTGCAAGTATATGCAAGTTAGCAAGTTGAGAATAATATTAGTGTTATCTTTTCAATGGCAGCAAAGAGAGATTGCTGCTGCACAGCTACAGAGAGAGAGAGAGAGAGAGGGAGTGTGGGTAAGAACAATGATCTGGGTTGTAAGAATAATCAGCTACTTATTTATTATTCTGAGCTGAGCGCTGTGTATTTCCCTCTGAAAAAAGAAACGGGGATAAACAAAAAGCAAGGATAAACCAATGCCATTCCCAGTTCCAAACAACAGATATCCCCAGGTTGCAGGCTCATGTGAAACTGGTTGCATCTGTGGGCCTGAGATCCCCTTATAGAACCCAGTTTTCCATCTGGGGCCTGTCTGAGGGAGAAATCCAAACAGAACACAGAGACTTTATCCTCAGCAGACCTCAACAATCATTCCATTGAAAAAGAACAGTCAAGAACAGATGTGACATTCATTTTCTTTTTCTCTAAAATACATTAGATGACGTGTGAATGGTGTTTAGTCAAATCAAGGTGGTGTAGGGGAGGTGTAAGACACGCATGTGCATTTTCTGGGAGATGAGGTGAAGTTTGAGTTTATTCCCACTCTAGAAATACTGGGTGAACACAAATACAGCAGCTGATCAGTTTAACATGATATTTTCCTAATTAAGGAATGTCTTGATTTACCTTCTTAGAAACGTCTTCCACTAGCCAACCACATTGTCTAAACATAAACTAATCAATACAATGATTGGTAAAATGAGTCCTGCAATGTTTTTAAATGGAGGTTGACATTCTACTCCAGTAAAGCAAGGCATTAGGTATATAGAAATGCTTCTTTACTAGAGCAGCTATCCTCACCTGCAAGTTGTTAGGCCATGAGAAGCCCACAATATATGTGCAAAGAAATGCATTGCGAGGAGCCATGCAAAAAAATAAAACAAATAAAAATATGACACGAGGAAACAATCAAAAGCTACATAAAAGCTTTATAAATACAATAACATTTTAAATCCTTAATGGAGATGTCAATTCGAGCAGTATTGTACTGTGTGATAGATAGCTGGCACTCTAGGCTCAACGCTTCTTTAGCCTGATGTTTTTATTTTCTCATAGTGGATCTGCGCAGGTAATTCATGCCCTCTTTGGTTGACTGCAGTACTGAAGAAAAATTCAAACAATAAACAACAATAAAAGAAAATTCCAACAAAGAGTTGTTAGAAAAACAGCATCAACTCTCAACGGCAGACAACTGCGCCTCGATGTCCACTCTGCAGATGGGGCACTTCTTATTGGTGAGGAGCCATTGGTCCACACACAGTTGATGGAAGAGATGCATACAAGGTAGGCGTCTGTGGAAGAGAGAACATATTGTTAGACATAGACTTAGAATTTCATCTTCATAATGAATGAAATGACAATGGAATTAATAAGGAATTAAATGACAATGAACACAATTAGTTTAATTTGGTTTGTTGAAAAATAGAAACTTAACATTCACACATTACAGTTCTTACATTACACCAACAGAGGGCAGAAACTCACTTGATCACATGAGCACATATGTTGAGCTCCAGAAATGTCCTCTGAGACCAGTCATTTTCAGACACTCAAAGGATTGGCTTTTCTGCTGATTACTATATTTGGGTGTTGAGAAAATCTCCACGGCATATCAAGAGAAAATGTGGGAAAAGGAGTGGTCGTTCTCACACAAAAACAGCCCCGCATTAAAACACACACGCTACAGTATAACTGTACCTGACGTCCTCCCCTTCCTCCAGTATTGACAGACAGATGGTGCATTTCTCCTCTGTGTCTTCGTCCGCCCCCTCATCTTCTTCTTGCTTACCATGCAGCTTTCTCTGTTAATGAAAACATTGGAAACACCATTATAGATACACAGCAGCAAAAACAAAGTTCAAACAAAGACAACTCTTACTTCACATTATAAAGACGTATTAAACAGGGAAGGCTGAGACCATTTTATGAGGGTTACCATCAAACACGATAAATGTATTCAGGGTTCACAGGATGTAAACATTACAGGTACAGACCCAACTTGCGAATAAACTATCCTTTATGACTGATAGAGGGCTTACTGTATACAGTACAAGCATTATGAGGGTGAACACATATCCCTATGAGGACAGAGAGAATGGTCATTTTGTCCTGGCTACAAAACATGTCATCCCTATGATCAAGGTAATATGGATTTAAAAAAATATATTTAAATAAATATTCCCAAAAATCTATAAAATGTTTCTACTGCCGAATCCCCTTGCCCCCAACACTACTAACATTAACAACTATAAATGAGCAGAGACATGTTTCCAAATTGAATTTGTTCATTTTTTTCTCACCGAGTCTGAGGTTGCGTGCATATTTTTCCCAATAGTTGCCCATGCTTCAGGGGTTAACTGTTGGTCAATGTCTCGCTCAGTCTCCAACACCTTCTGTATTGGGCAGCAGGTTATTAGGTTACTTATTTCAATACATTTGGAAAACTAGATGGAATCTTTCCCTACAATGTTTTCTAAGGCTGAAACATTGGCTGAAAGGGACACTTTCTAGTTTCTACAGCATCTGATTTAACAATACATTCATATTTTGAAAGGAGCACAAAATAACCACCGAGTGTGCACTCTGTCCCAGAATAAAATCTTGTGCAGACATGCACAAAATACATCACATCAAACTACATTACATAGGATATGTTCTGAAACACACACACTTTTATAGGAGTGCTCTCACCTTTTTGTACTTGTGTGGGTAAGTGCACCTCTCTATAGTTCCCTGAGAGGCCCCTCGGTTCACAGTACCCAATCTCTCCTCTAAATGCAGCAGATCCTGAGGAAAAGGGCAGGAAAACAACCCAACATGAGACTGTGCCAACTCAGTTCCACACAGCTCATTATCCAGTCATAACACGCTCTCAGCTCCTTCATAACTAATTACCAGGGCTAGGAGTGTTTCTTCACCACCTGACCTGAGCAGGAAAAACTCCAGGCACTAGTTACTAGCTCTTTACTAATCAAGTGTCACCTCATAAGTTCGTCCAAATCCAGTCATTCTGGATGAGATGTAGCGAATGTGCGGGTAGGTTACTTCAGACATGCCAGTGTGCTGTGAGGAAGGAGGCAAAACAATTCCATGGAAATATGTTCACTTCAGTGAAGTACAGTCATTTGTTTCTGTGGGCTACAGTTCATGAAGCACATATAGTGATATAGCATTATCAATTAAGTCGGCTGACACTGCTCGACATGGGTATAAATTCCAGCTAGCATTGCCAAAAACGGCATTTTTGATAACCGCAGAAGTCTCACAATTTCATATTTTCAGACATTGTGCATTAACTTTCAACATCTTTTCAAAGGGGCATCCATTGATTTCAGGCAACTGGTTATGTTGAATATGCACGAGAAATGCCATAATTGCCAACGCATTATTCATGTGGCCCAACAAACCATCCTTGAAATAACAGATGTTATAAATCGAGGGCTAGCATCATTCATCTAAGCCATACTTCTCATGTATTCTAACGTAGGCACGTGTGCTTAGAGTGAGGGTGCCAGTCGTGCACTCACCATGAAGGGGATGGGGAAGTGGTGCAGTCTTGGGGGAGGGTGGTAGTGGGGCAGGTGAGGGTGCAGGTGTCCTGAAGGATATGGCGCCACGGTCACTCCAGCCTCGATACCCAGCTCCCTACAGAAGAGAACCAGACCAACAACAGTCATCATCAACTCAGACATTGACGTCACAGGTGCCATTTCAACATTGAAGATGAGTGACTGACTATATCCTTAGTGCACAGCAGGCCACATATACGTCGATAAAAATAAAACTCTTGGCCCTACACGCAAGGCACTGGCCCTCCACTGCTCTACATGGTACTGACCACGCAGTCCTCTGCTCAGGTTGGCGTGGGTGGGACGACATGGTCTGGGGCACGTGGATGTGGTGGCCATGGCCGTAGTTGGGGTGCATTCTGTGGGGGTGTGGAGGGGGGCGCTCATGTGCTCGTCTGGAGACAGAGAGAGAGGTTCATCAGAAACACAAGAGGGAAAATAACATAATATTGTCCCTGTAATCAGACAATTGGATGCTACTGTCTGTGCTTGCAGTTGTGTTGCTTCCATCAGACAGGTTGGACCGGCGCCAGAGGCTACACTCACGTGGGGTGTTGCATCATCCTGCGTCTCTGAACCTCCATCCTCTGCAGCATCTCGTGCTGGTGCAGCCTCTGCACAGAGGTCCCCAGTGCGGGCATGTGGTGCTGCAGGGCCTGGTGCTCCGCGGGCAGGTGTTGGGGGGCACTGGAGCCTGTGAGGTGGTGGGCAGGCAGAGAGGCAGGGGGGGGCGGGGGCACGGCGTGGCCAGGGGGGTGGGAAGGCAGGGGCGTGTGGAAGGGATGGACGGGGTGGGGGATGACGTAGTCACCCTGTGGAGTGGGCTGAGGAGGGGGAGGAGGGTTACCATGGGAATGGGGGCAGGTGTTAGAGGGCTGGTGGTGCAGGGAGCGTGCCAGGGGGCGTCTGGGTGTCAGAGAGACAGAGCGAGAATGGTGGGAGAAAGTTGATAAGTAGTTAGTAACACCTTACCAGATCACCTTTCAGTCCCCTTCCTAATGATGACACCTGATCATCATCATCATCAGTTATGACTCTCCTCACTGAAACATGCTGCCTGCTCCCTGTGCTGAGCAGGTCTCCCACCTGAGACCCCGGACAGACCCAGCCTCTGTCTGTCGGTCTGTCTCGCTCCCTACTGCAGAGAGAAGGGGGCCGGAGCAGGAATGACTGTCTGACGTGACTGAGTGTAGGCACTAGACAGGTGCGCCAACAGTTCCAATTATCCCTCTAAATATGGCCCCACCAGGGAGCACCGCCACACTCCTCATTCCAAACAGAGCTATTCTGAGGAGAATCAGCAATTAACAGGGCCTGTTTGGTAGCACACCCGCAGCACTTAGCACATTAAACATCAGGTGCTTCTCTTAATTACTATTAGCACTGGGTTTCAAGAGTGCTGTTGTCGGCATAATCTTTCAAGGTCTGGTGGTAATAGTTACTGTATATATCCTAATGGCTCACATGTTTAGTACAGCAGTATGCAGGTTCTGCATGGGAATAACACACTATAGTTACTACTGCAGCATTTCATTTTCCTATCAAATTAAACAATTATCAACACTTAAACAATAGAAACCACACAAATCTAACCCCCAAATAACTTCACCCACCAAAATAAAAAGGCCATCTCCCTTTTGGTACAGATGTAGCTCTACTCACAGGAGGGGTGCATGAAGTGCCTGCAGGTGGATAGCTGTGGCTGTGGCTGAGGCTGGGCCACCATGGCTGAGCTGAAGGAGTCCACCACTGTGCTGGGCTGGCTGGGCCCTGGCCCCGTTGCATTCTGGGAGTTGTAGGCAGCGGGCCGAGACGTGGAGCCTGGACAGCACGGGTCAAAGGCTGAAGTGCCATGGAAACTACCGGAGCCGCTGCTCCGCAAGCCACTGTTGCTCAGGTCCACCGGCAGAGTCTGCTTGGGAGGGAAGAGACAGAGACAGGAGGGTTGGAGAGGAGAGGAGGGAAATGAAAAGGAAAGAATAGGGGTGAGAGTTACAGGGAGGGGAGGTATGGAGAGAGTAGAACCAGACTATGATGTTATGGTGCTACTGTCTGACTGATCTCTGTAGTGACGGAATATATAACTAACCAGTAAAACACTAAACTAAAACCACAGGGCTTCATGGTCCAGCCAGCACAAAGCACAAGATACAAGTACAAGACAATGGGCCTCACAGTTTAGACTGCAGTAAACCGGCTGAGAAAATGCAATCTAAGTGATGGAGTTTCAAATCATAGTAGCAGCCCTCCTTTGTTGAATTATTCAAATAAATAATCATATTTAGACTGATGCATAAAACATGACTTATTCACCTTATGCAGGCAGTATGTCTCCTTTCTCTGAGCTGTAGCTGAGGGTGGTATCTACATGTAGGCCAAGCCCATCAAAGGGCACAGTATTTTGCCTTACCCATGAAACTACTTCCTCCTTTCATGGTAGAGACCTGACGGCCCAGTTTTGAATACTTGCCCCAGCCCTGCATGAATTATGTAGGAATCAGAGAGTATCAAGACAGAGAGACGGAGGTCTATGGAGGGAGCCCCTAACCTGACCTGTAGATACAGCCCTCTCAACCCCAACCCCAACCCAACTCATTACACTTTAACCACACACTGCTCCACTTTGATGGTAAATAATACAATCCAGCAGCTCCTAACAATTAGCAGAATTTAAATTATTCAGCGGTGAATCTGGCTTCAAGGGAGGCTGCCAGCTAGTTCCTTTGCAATGTTTTTGTTAAGATACCAGTTATTTGTCTGTTTCAGTTCCTATTCTGTTTTTCCCTTCTTTAATCCTTTTTAATCACCTTGAATCTGATTCATTGGCAGATATTGATGGAGCCGTTTGTTTAGACACAAAGACTTAGTCAAAGATACATTTGAATGCGATGGTGACATTTCCCAGGGAGAACATGGCTAGCATGGTTTACTAAAACTATAAATGATTCCGAATTTATCTCCAGCTATTGTGGGAGGAAAGGGCAGCCTTCTATCTCCTCAGATTCTATTCATTTAGCCTACTTTTAAAGATTTTGGGCAAGAAAGAAAATATGATCAAATACTTTCATGACTTAAAAAAAATCTAATTTTAATATGGAATATATTTATAAAATGTTACTGCTATAAGAAATGCATAACTTCTCTGGTCAATATATTAAAGTTGGGGAAATCAAAAAAAGGAAGCAGAAGTAACAGCCAAACCTCCAATGCTACAACGTAAAAAACAACAGGGTGTTGATGCTCAGGCCTACCTGGTCGTGGTATTGGGTGGAGCTGCTGCTGCTGACCCCTCCCCCTCTGCATGGTGCAGGCAGGGCAGTGGGCCTCTCGAGGGGGCAGCTGGGCTCAGGAAAGGGCAGAGTGGGTGGAGGTGGGTGCTGAGGCACATGGTGATGGTGGTGGTGGAAGTGGTGGGCGTGGCTGTGCTGCTGGGAGCCCGGCTGCTGGGGGGGCTGGGCCTGCAGGCAGCTGGAATGGCCCAGGGTCATGTGACCAGGGGAGGGCCCTCCGCAGGGGGAGTGCTGCGGGCAGCAGGAGGGTAACCTGGGCATGGCCGTGCCCCCACTCTCTCCTGCCACGCCGGACGATCCTCTTCTGCTCTCATCTGAGAGATGGAAAACACCTTTAAGCTTAAATCATTATTCATAGATGACCCACAGGGAAGATTACTAAACTTCTAAAAAGGCACACAAGGTTGACATCATGGCTTTCTGGAGAGTGTATGGTCTGTCTTACCCTCCGTGCCTGCGGTACCCCTTGGCCCCTGTGCCAGCGTGCTGTCTGGGGCTGGGCCTTGACCAGGGCAGCTGGTGGAGGGGCCTAGGGCATCGTGGGGCTCTGAGGTAGAGGTATGATGAGAGGAGGATGAAGAGGAAGAGCTGACAGTCTGAGGGTGAATGCTGTCAGAGGTGGATGGCACAACAGAGAGATCTGAGATAGGGAAAAGAGACAGGTAAAAAGATTTAATAGGTGGGAATTCATTACGTAGCACACATCCATCTATGTGTGTGTGTGTGTGTGTGTGTGTGTGGCAGGGTTTCCATTAGGAAAATGTGGAGCCGGACATTTGACCGGCAGCATTTTAATTTACCGGACATGTGAGAAATTTACCGGATCATATGCATTGGGTGCATAATCTATTAGAGCGTCCACCCACAGTGCTCAGAATGACAGAAATCACTAACAGAACACGCAAGTCAAGGAAGCAATGATGTGCCGTCCTTCTTACCAAATTCTGATGTGCACTTTAAAGAAGTTTGAGTAACTGTCCACATCTACTTTTCCTCAGCCAACGAACAGCAAAATCACTAGCCTGTCAATCTACTATCCTCCACAGGAGAACAGTTGACCTATTCTATTGGTCAGCTTGTCGAGAAAGAAATTGCCTGTTCCAAACACTCTGGGATAGTTGTGGGACGATAGATTCCAAATTCATTACAACCAGTAATGTCTAAGCTACATAAAAAAAACCTTAAAAAGCATTGAGTCTGATGCAACAGACCAGAACGTTCAGCTTAAAATGTTGATCAACTATTATATGCGCACAATGCAGAAAGCTACACGGGAATGTTCGTTCAATAACCCAATTAGCGGGAAAACACTTGTCAAAAGGGCATTGCACACGTGATTGCAGAAATTTAGAAAGAGGGGAGATGTAATATGCAACAACTTGCTAATATGACTAGGATTGCGCCTTGGAATACTGGACAATGAAAGAAAGTTGATATAAAATAATTGCCTCCACGGATATGGTCTGATTTTGGCTCGGCTACTTTGAAGCAAGGTAAGAGATGCCTCATATGTATTAAAATGTTCAGGTTTCAAACAATTAAGTATGTTTTCAAAGTGCATACTGCCTCCAGCTAATTGCAAAGTGGTGTGTGACGCGCTGATGAAGCCTGCCTTCTGTTGCCTAAGCATTTACTGTTAGAGATGCTATAGCAGCAGCTCTCGCGCTCTGACAGATTTTACACTCAAAGGCTCTGTATCTGTATGCTGTAGGCGTGTGATAAATAAGATATCCCTACACAACGAATATACACAGCGTGAACAAAACATGCTCTTTCCATGACAGACTGGCCAGGTGAATCCAGGTGAAAACTATGATGTCACTTGTCAAATCCACTTCAAATCAGTGTAGATAAAGGGGAGGAGACAGGTTAAAGTAGGATTTTTAAGCCTTAAGACATGTGCCATTCAGAGGGTGAATGGGCAAGACAAAATATTTAAGTGCCTTTGAACGGGGCATCACTGTGGAACGCTTTCGACACCTTCTAGAGTCCATGCCCTGATGAATTGAGGCTGTTCTGAGGGCAAAATGGGGTTCAACTGAATATTAAGGTGTTCCTAATGTTTTGTACACTCTGTAAGCCTACTATACACACGGCAATTTTATCTGCTTTTCTATTTATTTATTTATTTTTTTAAATCGCCCAAAAGCTGGCTATTACCGGCTAACGGAAACCCTGGTGTGTAGACTGGCTGCAGTGCCTTGGCAGCCAGGGAGAAGAAGAGACCTCATTAGCATTCCACAGTGTGAGCTCCATTTGCTTTTCATAGTCACAAATTAATTTCTCCTCCAAAGAAATGCAAATGCGCTCATATCTCACACTGCTCTGTTATTCTGTTATCATTCACACGGTGCGAGACCATAAAGAGAATGCACCAAATTGGACCTTTAAGTCACACTAATGCTTTGGTCTGGTTTGCTAATGCCTCAGGTTAGAGGGCAAACTGGTCTGGGAAAACATAGCCATTAGCCAGAGATATGCAGGATGTTGGAATGGTAAAGCCATTACAAAAACAGTCAGTCCACACCTGATATATTAAAATTAGAATAAATATAATTTATAATGTGCTTTTCATTTAAATAAATAAAACAAATGAATAACTAGACAGGGAAACTGAAACAAAGAACCCATTTTTAAAAGGTATATATGCAATGGCTTGGGGCTGTCATGAATGTATGAACTGAACTGGAGTAGGCCTATACATCTGGTGAGAATAATGTACGTATATAAATTGGAGATGATTAAATACACAGCTCTTCAATGGACTTTGATATACAATGCAGGCTATACTCATCAGGAGTCAGCTGTATGTCCCCTAAATCCAGAGTGAAACTCTTTACCCACAAAAGCTTTAACACCGCCAGGTGCATTTCATTCCTTGTGCCTAATGCATCCACATTAACAATGAAGAGCATGCTTCTGGCTACTGCTCCAGTGGCTGGCATCACTGTGACATTTTATGATAGGATTGACAGTATGAAACGACATGCATCAGAAGTGCAATGGGTTGATGTGTAAAAGCCAACCAATGAAAGAGCAGACGCTCTCAGGGGCACGGTCGCTATTAATATCCCTCCATTTGATGAAAAGATACAGATGAATCATTATTAAAACAGTGCTCGCTTACGGGAACATTTCAAATTGAATTGTGATGACAGGACAATTCTTATTCAAGTTAGCGACAGCCACTCACTCGCAAGTTTGGAGAGATGTGTGGAAGAAGCTAGCTAATGCTATTAAACAATAGAGTGTGAATGAGAGTATTTCATTTGACATATAATATTTCCCAACTCCCTACGCAGTGTTGAGCTGGATCATGTAAAAAAGCATTAGACTCATCAAAATCCACATTCATATGCTGTGCGACAGTCCGGCTATCGTATGCAGCATTTATGAAAAAGCTGTTCCCCAATGTAAATGATTTTTACACACATAATCAGATCTATTTTCTTTCTGCCTCAAGAGTAAACTTGCTTCTCTGTATGTGTGTGTGAGAGAGAGAGAGACACAGACACACAGAGAGAGAGAGTGTATTTGCAACCCTTTGTATGTTGTTCATATAAAAATGACTGTTCCTCTTAAGAGGACAAATGCCTCAGAGGACAACTGTAAACTCGCCTTTGTGTTGAAAGACGAATGAGCCGAGCTTTGAAAGAAAAGACAGTGGAAAAACAGAGGCCTGAGTCTAAGTCTAGGACCTCTATGTGACTGTTACATCATATAGTTAATCTCAGAGTGGTATTGCGGGTCGGCACGTCCTCATGCTCACCATCCTCATCCACTGTGAGGTCCACCACCTCCCCGGCGCTCTGGCGCAGAGGCTGGATGACGGTAGAGAGGCGGTGGCGGCCACGGGGCTCCTGGGGCCGGTTCTGGGAGCAGCTGGGGCCCCAGTACATCCTGCCATGGCCCCCCACCGAGCGAGGCCTGTGGACACAAACACACAGCCAGTTAGCGAGGAAGGAGAGGAGAGGAGGGTAAACAACCAGATTAAACAAGGCTTCAGTTCAGACTGACTGGGACCACGCTGCTAATGCCAGGTTATCTGGACCCTGGGATACGGTATTGTAACAATTCTATGATATATTGCTGACCATACAGCCCTCACACTGGAGACCAGTGCTCAGTGGACGAGACCCAGTCCATAGGACTTCATGGAGAAGTGAGAAAATACAGACAACTCAGCCCAATTTTCCTCCCGAAGCAAATCTCTTGCTTTCCCAGCCTGATCGTATTTTAAATAAATATATATATGAATAATAGTTCATTTTATGGTGTCATTTATCATGTAGTAAAAGGGAAAGTTGAAGCATTGTCATTTGGAGAAAGGGGACTGTCCACAGTGCTTTTTCTGTGTGTTGAGTCAAAATCAGCTCACTTTAATGGAACACCTGGCTGGAATGTAAATGAGAGCCAGCTGACATGAACGCAAGCGCTGCAGCTAATTCATATAGACAGTCTACACACAGCCGTGCGCATGAGAGACACACACAGCTGTGCAAACCTTTGAGAACCACACAGAAAGATCATATTTGTATCACATACATGGTTTCATCCACCACACCCACTAAACTCCAAAACAACCTTGCGGAAAACACAATTCAACACACAGAAACACCTCTACCTCATTTAGCCTCATCAACCACGCATATTTGCTCAAGTCACAACCATTGTGCATCATTGACTGTGCTCTCTTTCCTTGCTCAATTTTCGCAGTCGTCCTCTCTCCCCATATCACTGCCTCACTCGTTCTTCCTGCCTTCCTCTCTCTCGTATGATGTGGGAGTCTAGAGAGTGTCAGTGTGCCGTAAAGCAGGATGAGAGGGGGGAGCTTAGGGGATAGAGTGCCTGCCGTAAAGCAGCCTGTCATGGAGACATGGAGAGATGAGGCTGGGGAAGAGAGAGAGAGCAGTGAACCAGGCCTGAGGGCCAAGATCAGGCTGAGGGAAGGGGAGAGCCAAGAGCAGAGAGGCCCTTGCTCCTCTCAACAAATGGCTGCTGCTGGAACCTCTAAACCACAGGTTACATCATTAAAACAATAAGATTACAGACAAGCATGGTGGGCTGCTGCTATTCCAGTGAGACCAGTGTGTGTGTGTGCACAACAATAGCAAGGCCATACACACACACGGCCATGTAGGCCTAAGAAGTCCCTCTAATAAGCAGGCGTGAGTGTCCCCACTCACACCACTCAGCAGAGGAAATGCCATTCTAAGGAAGGCAACAAAAACCTATTAGTGTAACTTCTGATGTTGGCAATGCAGAAAAAAGGAAGAAAAGCCTCCATGGCATGTCCCATGGGGCGGAGGAGTTCACACACACACACACACACACACACACACACACACACACACACACACACACACACACACACACACACAGCAGTGAAGGTGGTACACACAGAGAGCCAGTACAGGAGGTGTGGCTTGATTGCACTGTAATTGGCACCTGCTCCTCCTCTCTCCCACCTCGGGGCCCAGGGAACAGGCTAGCCCACCTCGGGGCCCAGGGAACAGGCTAGCCCACCTCGGGGCCCAGGAAACAGGCTAGCCCACCAGGGACAAGCACCTAATTACCCACAACATAGACCTGGGATTATTTTGTAAATACCTGTTTACCACCGTGGCCTCTGAGGGGTGGAGGTGAGGGGAAAACAGAACACAGTAAACATGAACACTGTGGGAACTGGGGGCTTGGCAGGACCACGGTTTTGCCATCTCCATGCGCACTCTGCCAAATGCCTGAGGGCTTAGAGAGGGCTCGACAGTGGGGCAAACTGCTAGGATGGCATCTATGGACTGTGTACAAACTGGGCTATGGTAAGTACGGGGGGGACAAGACAGAAGTGCAAGCTGCATGTTCAGCACCAAAATCCAAAGCCTCCAGTAATACTGAATATGGCACACATGCAGACTCACACCCTCTATCCCAACCATTGGCCTCTGTGCACTGTAAAGATCTTTCAGCAGAAAACCATCATTGCCAACCCTGTCACGCGCGTGGCAAATTGGAGATTCATGTGCTTAGACAAACATTATGGATCACACCTGGTTCAGTCCTCTGAAAAGTTATCTACAAACCCTGAAAGATTCATACTGATAAGAACTGAACATATCAAATAAATATATGTTTTGTGGAATTAGCACAGATTGTCTGTATGTTTATTTCATTTCATGTACAGTGTAGAATGGAGATAATTATCTATAACGTTTTTCTTAGCACATGCCCCCAAGTTCAGTCTCTATAGTAGAGGAATGCTTGTCATTTCTGATTATACTTTTGGTGACGTGGATCATAGTTACAGTGTATCAGGTTGCGTGATCCTCGTAATGTTACGTGGAAAATACAACTAACGGGTCGCAAAATTAAATATATATCACACTCACGAAAAATAACTGGTCGCATTTGTGCATTTGCATTTCTTTCACGAGCAAATGAACTGCTGGCACTTTAGAGCCCACTGAATGTCCATCTTATGTTCGCTAACGTTAGCTTGAAACAATTAGTGTTAACCTTTCCGCAACACACGGAGTACGTGTTTACGTACAGCTGACAGTCGGCAAACTCAGCTTCACAACAAACAGGAGGCGGGGCAGCTATGTCCAATGATGATGTATTCATCTCCATGTCCGTTGACACAAACTCTGTACATGTATGTGTGTTGCAGCTCGAGAATCGGGATGTCTGCATTACTCATCCTGGTGCCCTTTGACCTCTACACCCAGTACTCTTTGCTACACCTCCCCCTTCAGAAACGGCCATTCTCTGCATTCTCCTGCAAGCCAGGGCATCTCTGGGAGGTGCAGGCAGAGATGGGGAGATAAAACACACACACACACACACACACACACACACACACACGTAACTAGCTACACTCTGTTCATTCACTTCCCGGAAATACCTAGGGAGAATATCGTCAACCTAGCATGAAGAGAGAGGGAGAGCATGAAGAGAGAGGGAGAGAAGGAAGATAGAGGGAGAGAGAGAGCCATGGGAGGGACGGAGATCAAGGGAGAGAGATAGATAGAGCGAAGGATATCTACAGGGAGAGAGAGAGGGAGCGATACAGCAAAAGAGTGGAGGGAGGGAGGAAGAGTGAGAGCAAGTGAGTGTGCGCCAGAGAGAGGAGGGGGATGGAGAGAGGGGGAGAGAGAGCAATGCTTATGTAAACCCATCTGTATCACACTCCAAATACTTACAAGTTCTCAGAAAAAGACAGCCTTCTATTTCTTAGAGGGCCCTTACTGATCTCTTCCCCTCCCCCTTACTGTTCTCTTCTCTTGCCCCCCTTACTGATCTCTCCTCTCGCCCCCTTACTGATCTCTTCACTCCCCCCCTTACTGATCTCTTCTCTTGCCCCCCTCTTACTCTTCTCTTGCCCCCCTCTTACTCTTCTCTTGCCCCCTCTTACTCTTCTCTTGCCCCCTCTTACTCTTCTCTTGCCCCCTCTTACTCTTCTCTTCTCTCCCCCCTTACTGATCTCCTCTCCCCCCTTACTGATCTCCTCTCCCCCCTTACTGATCTCCTCTCCCCCCTTACTGATCTCCTCTCCCCCCCTTACTGATCTCCTCTCCCCCCTTACTGATCTCCTCTCCCCCCTTACTGATCTCCTCCCCCCCCCTTACTGATCTCCTCTCTTCCCCCCTTACTGATCTCCTCTCTTCC
This sequence comes from Oncorhynchus masou masou, assembly GCF_036934945.1. Lineage (NCBI taxonomy): Eukaryota > Metazoa > Chordata > Actinopteri > Salmoniformes > Salmonidae > Oncorhynchus > Oncorhynchus masou. Next base: position 68,616,380 of record NC_088212.1, read on the forward strand.
CCCCTTACTGATCTCTTCTCTTGCCCCCCCCCCCCCCTTACTGATCTCTTCTCTTGCCCCCCCCCCCTTACTGATCTCTTCTCTTGCCCCCCCCCCTTACTGATCTCTTCTCTTGCCCCCCCCCCTTACTGATCTCTTCTCTTGCCCCCCCCCCCTTACTGATCTCTTCTCTTGCCCCCCCTTACTGATCTCTTCTCTTGCCCCCCCCCCTTACTGATCTCTTCTCTTGCCCCCCCCCTTACTGATCTCTTCTCTTGCCCCCCCTTACTGATCTCTTCTCTTGCCCCCCCTTACTGATCTCTTCTCTTGCCCCCCCCCCCCTTACTGATCTCTTCTCTTGTCCCCCCCTTACTGATCTCTTCTCTTGCCCCCCCTTACTGATCTCTTCTCTTGCCCCCCCTTACTGATCTCTTCTCTTGCCCCCCCCCTTACTGATCTCTTCTCTTGCCCCCCCTTACTGATCTCTTCTCTTGCCCCCCCCCCCCCTTACTGATCTCTTCTCTTGCCCCCTTACTGATCTCTTCTCTTGCCCCCCTTACTGATCTACTGATCTCTTCTCCCCCTTACTGATCTCTTCTCTTCTCCCTCACTCACTGATCGTCCCCCCTTACGGATCTCTTCCCACATTAATGTTTTTGAAAAGGCCAGGCACATTTAGCCTCATCAACTCCTGGATAACGCCGTTTAAAATAAGTCACAGTGCACAACCTGACTAAATCTACAGAGGAGCACTGTCAGGGTACAATCAATCACGGGCAAGCTAATCGCGTGTCTGTGGGACAGAGGGAACATGGGAGAAATGAACAGGGCCACTAAAGCTCCAGTCAGTCAAGCCAAGTGGGTTAAATTCTCCATTGGGGTTCCAGACATGCAGAATGGGCTCACTGAGATGGTGAGCCCAGAGAGAGTGGTCAGATGAGCTGGCCTCTGGAAGAGGGGCTTGCCTTCACTGCTAAAAACAACCAGAGGCATGTGGCCTGCTCCCCAGTGCAGCTCTTCTCTGGGTATGCTATGCACCATGCAGGGCTATAGAGAGACTCTGTCTGGCCCCCTGCTATTCCACTCAACAGCAGCATGAACTGGTCTCTAAACCTGTTCTTTAACCGCTCATCCACGCTACTAACAACAGTATGTTATTACTCTTCACGCACACACACACACACACACACACACTTATTTTCCTGAGATTTTAAGACTTGATGCTATTAACCCCCTCGCCCTGCCTAGAAACCCCCCCGGCTTTCCCCCACTCCCTGCATTCCACTCACAGCACACACACAGAGAGCTGGGAGCCTGGAGATGAGTCACGTCAACGGTCAGAGCCTGAGAGAGAGAGGGCCACCAACTGACCTTAGGTTTCACACAGAGGGTCCCATTCTGGGAACAGCCAGACACTACTCAACACTTCATTGCACTGCCCTACATACAGAATAAATATCCTATATCTAAAAACCCACCCTTGAAAACAACATGATCACGTTCCTTGCAGACAGTAAATGTATTATATGATAGATACTGTAGGTCAATATGGGACAATATCATAGGACTCTAACTGGTCAGGTATGGAGTTGCCTATTTTAGGGTTGTTTGTAGAGTGTGGAGGGGGCTCCTCTCATCCTGATAATAATGGGAAGTGTTGCCACATGACTGGTCATACCAGAGAGACAGAGGCTTCTAGAACCTTCTCTGGCCCCAACGGGCCTGTTTAGACAGAACACGCCATGACATGGCTGTGCTGTGTACCTCCTCTCTAGCCATCATTGAGGAGGCCATATTTGGCTGATTATCTTCCTGAAAGCATAATGACCGGGAATGACAAAACATAAGCTTATGGCGAACAATGCTAGCATGCTATGGATTACATTAGTAAGGAGCATAATTACACAAGGTGGATTAGCTAGCTAGTAAAGAGTATACAGCGCCAGGAACCAAACAATCCCCTAACATGCAAATGAATGAGACGGCCTCATTAAGTTTGCATTTATGTAGCCCGCTGAGTATTTATTGAAGCAAATTAGTGATTCATTCAAGGACACAGCAGCTGGGAGGCTCACCTGGGATTACTAGCAGTCTCTATCTCCTCTCCAATCAGCCATCCATTACCCAGATAAATAAGCTTTACTACCTTACTTACAACCTGAACATCTGCATGTCATTCAGATGAAATGGAAAAAACATGACAATGCACTGGGCTCATTGGGCTGGCCACTCCTGATATCTTTAGACCAATGCTTTGCTTTGTGCACATCTAGTGATTGGTGACAGGCACAGGGTTGAGAGAATTTGCCTATTCAGTAAACCTGCACAATGTTGCTTGTTGAAGTATTTTTAAGTGTCAAAACAGTGTTTTGACCTGCAATGGGATAAAAAGGATACATAAAATCACCTATGTAGGTTTATTTTGTTTACTTTACACCCCAGATACCTAGCCATTACATAGAAGCAGCGGCGACCCCTCATTCAGGGCGGTTTTGAGCTCCACCTGTTTTGCTTTTTTGTTGTTGCCTGTTTTGCATGTTATTTTGGCATTAATACGTGTCAAATATCAGTTCACAAACAATGTAAAAAACTAAAATATAATTGAGTTAATAAACCGGCATACAAAGTTGGTCTCTTTTTTGCTTTCTTGAGTAGGGCAGTTCCAAAATGCAGGGGTTTCAGCCGAGCTCAGTGGTTTCTGTGGTGGTGGGGCAGCCAGAGGAAAATACGGAGATAAGGGGTAGGTAGTGGTGTTCTCAAGTTGCGCCGTGATTGGCTCAGTGTTCTGTCACGCATGGGGAAACTAGATTAAAAAAATAAATAAATTAAACCTTTACTTAACTAGGCAAGTTAGATAAGAACAAATTCTTAATTACAATGACAGCCTACATCACTGCAAAATCTATGGGTAGAGCTCGAAAATTCAAGCCCCTTGGGTGCTGCCATAGAATTACATTAGAAGAAGTGTCCATCCAAGAAAGATTAAGGTTATTGGCCACAGATAAAATGACTTCAAATCACGTTATAGCTACAGTAGCTTTGATTGGAGTGATCATGTCAACATCTTACTTTCAAAATATTAGCTAGCAGTCATCATCATGAATCAAGTCGACAATCTACTGGCAAATCCTTTTCAATCCGTGTCATATGAAGAGAAATAAAAGAGCAATTATTGATAAAATGTATTGGTGCTCATCGGCCATTGGACATAAACATTACACAACAACTTGGAAATCGCAAATCGCCGTGCTCAAAACAACTGGGAACTCTGAAGAAAACAAGCTCCGACTGGGAAAATAGGTTTTGAATGGTCATCCAACTCACAATTGCAAGTTGGGAACTTGGACCTATTTCTAGAGCTCTGACGTCATCATGATTCGCCCTTGTTAATTTCAGAGTTCCCAGTTGTCTTGAAGGCACCATAAATCCAGAGAATGCCAGACTGATTCGAGTTTGATGCCAAAACTTGCCCACGAAAGACCGCCGAGCCACCTTCCTGTTCAAGTGAGCACAGTAGAACAAGGGGAGTCCAAATATTTCTTGTATGCTGCTGCATAACTGTAACATGCCAGGGAGATATGTATACTGTAGCTAAGAAAATAATATTAAGAGTATGTTGTGTAGTTAACTGTTAGTAGCCCGCGTGTCTCACCCTAATAAATGTAATCTATTTTCACCTCTTAAATGTTGCCTACTGTTCTGACTTGGTGGTGCCTATAACCTGTTTTAGAGAAATACAACCAAAGAATATTGTAAGAGCTTTCATTGTCTGCCTATATGCCCCTTTATTTATCCTACATTTCTGACTTGGTGTACAGGGAGAATACCGTAAGAACAGCCCATTTCAAAAGTGCTAAACAAATAGCTATATTGAAAACGTCTGTCCTAACTCGCTCATTGTTGTCTTAAATAACACATTGCCTCATCCGCACATCATCCCCTTATGCCATAGTTTGTACATCTCAATTGTCAGTAGTAAGCACATTTCTTTAAGCAAGTCAGCCATATCAGCTATGTTTTTTTAAAGTCAGTAAATTAGGCTGAATGAACTGTTTTGCTACCTGACAAGACTCCGCTGATAGCCAGGTGTAGCAGTGGTAAGGTGTTGGGACTGCTTTATGTACAGTGCATTTGCAAAGTATTCAGACCCCTCAACTTTCCACCACATTTTGTTACGTTAAACTTATTCAAAAATGTATTTAAAAAAATAATCCTCATCACACAATACCCCATAAAGACTAAACAAAAACAGTTTTCGAAATTCTTGCAAACGTATAAAAAAATAAATAATAATAATTCACATTTACATAAGTATTCAGACCCTTTACTCAGAACTTTGTTGAAGCACTTTTGGCAGCAATTATATCCTTGAGTCTTCTTGGGTATGACGCTACAAGCTTGGCACACCTGTATTTGGGGAGATTCTCCCATTCTTCTCTGCAGATCCTCTCAAGCTCTGTCACATTGGATGGGGAGCGTCACTGCACAGCTATTTTCAGGCCTCTCCAGAGATGTTTGATCAGGTTCAAGTCCGGGCTCTGGACATTCAGAGACTTGTCCCAAAGCTACTCCTGTGTTGTCTTGGCTGTGAGCTTAGGGTTGTTGTCCTGTTGAAAGGTAAACCTTTGCCCCAGTCTGAAGTCTTGAGCACTCTGGAGCAGGTTTCGCCGTAGGGATCGTGGCAGGTTTCCTCCAGACATGCTGCTTGGCATTCAGGCCAAAGAGTTCAATATTGGTTTCATCAGACCGGGAATCTTGTTTCTCATGGTCTGAGAGTCCTTTTGGTGCCTTTTGGAAAACTCCAAGTGGGCTGTCATGTGCCTTTTACTGAGGAGTGGCTTCCGTCTGGCCACTCTACCATAAAGGCTTGATTGGTGGAGTGCTGCAGAGATGGTTATCCTTCTGGAAGGTTCTCCCATCTCCACAGAGGAACTCAGGAGCTCTGTCAGAGTGACCATCAGGTTTTTGGTCACCTTCCTGACCAAGGCCCTCCAATCAATTTAATTTACCACAGGTGGAATCCAATCAAGTTGTAGAAACATCAAGGATGATCAATGGAAATAAGATGCACCTGAGCTTAATTTTGGCTCTCACAGCAAAGGGTCTGAATACTTATATAAATAAGGCATCTGTTTTTTTTTTTATACATTTGCAAAAAATTCTAAAAACCTGTTTTCACTTTGTCATTATGGGGTATTGTCAAATCAAATTTTATTTGTCACATACACATGGTAAGCAGATGTTAATGCGAGTGTAGCGAAATGCTTGTGCTTCTAGTTCCGACAATGCAGTAATAACAAACAAGTAATCTAACTAACAATTCCAGAACTACTGTCTTATACACAAGTGTAAGGGGATAAAGAATATGTACATAAAGATATATGAATGACTGATGGTACAGAGCAGCATAGGCAAGATACAGTAGATGAGTATGTAAACAAAGGGGCATAGTTAAAGTGGCTAGTGATACATGTATTACATAAAGATGCAGTGGATGATATAGAGTACAGTATATACGTATACATATGAGATGAATAATGTAGGGTATGTAAACATTATTAGGTAGCATTGTTTAAAGTGGCTAGTGATATATTTTACATAATTTCCCATCAATTCCCATTATTAAAGTGGCTGGAGTTGAGTCAGTGTGTTGGCAGCAGCCACTCAATGTTAGTGGTGGCTGTTTAACAGTCTGATGACCTTGAGATAGAAGCTTTTTTTCAGTCTCTCGGTCCCAGCTTTGATGCACCTGTACTGACCTCGCCTTCTGGATGATAGCGTTGTGAACAGGCAGTGGCTCGGGTGGTTGTGTCCTGGAGGGCAGGTAGTTTGCCCCCGGTGATGCGTTGTGCAGACCTCACTACCCTCTGGAGAGCCTTACGGTTGTGGGCGGAGCAGTTGCCGTACCAGGCGGTGATACAGCCCACCAGGATGCTCTCGATTGTGCATCTGTAGAAGTTTGTGAGTGCTTTTGGTGACAAGCCGAATTTCTTCAGCTTCCTGAGGTTGAAGAGGTGCTGCTGCGCCTTCTTCACGATGCTGTCTGTGTGGGTGGACAAATTCAGTTTGTCTGTGATGTGTATGCCGAGGAACTTAAAACTTACTTCCCTCTCCACTACTGTTCCATCGATGTGGATAGGGGATGTTCCCTCTGCTGTTTCCTGAAGTCCACAATTATCTCCTTAGTTTTGTTGACGTTGAGTGTGAGGTTATTTTCCTGACACCACACTCCGAGGGCCCTCACCTCCTCCCTGTAGGCCGTCTCGTCGTTGTTGGTAATCAAGCCAACCACTAGTGTCATCCGCAAACTTGATGATTGAGTTGGAGGCGTGCATGGCCACGCAGTCGTGGGTGAACAGGGAGTACAGGAGAGGGCTCAGAACGCACCCTTGTGGGGCCCCAGTGTTGAGGATCAGCGGGGTGGAGATGTTGTTGCCTACCCTCACCACCTGGGGGCGGCCCGTCAGGAAATCCAGTACCCAGTTGCACAGGGCGGCGTCGAGACCCAGGGTCTCGAGCTTGATAACGAGCTTGGAGGGTACTATGGTGTTAAATGCCGAGCTGTAGTCGATGAACATCATTCTCACATAGGTATTCATCTTGTCCAGATGGGTTAGGGCAGTGTGCAGTGTGGTTGAGATTGTATCGTCTGTGGACCTATTTGGGCGGTAAGCAAATTGGAGTGGGTCTAGGGTGTCAGGTAGGGTGGAGGTGATATGGTCCTTGACTAGTCTCTCAAAGCAGTAGTAGTCGTTTATTTTTTATTTCACCTTTATTTAACCAGGTAGGCAAGTTGAGAACAAGTTCTCATTTACAATTGCGACCTGGCCAGGATAAAGCAAAGCAGTTCGACACATAGAACGACACAGAGTTACACATGGAGTAAAACAAACATACAGTCAATAATACAGTATAAACAAGTCTATATACGATGTGAGCAAATGAGGTGAGATAAGGGAGGTAAAGGCAAAAAAAAGGCTATGGTGGCAAAGTAAATACAATATAGCAAATAAAACACTGGAATGGTAGATTTGCAATGGAAGAATGTGCAAAGTAGAAATAAAAATAATGGGGTGCAAAGTAGCAAAATAAATAAATTAATTAAATACAGTAGGGAAAGAGGTAGTTGTTTGGGCTAAAATATAGGTGGGCTATGTACAGGTGCAGTAATCTGTGAGCTGCTCTGACAGTTGGTGCTTAAAGCTAGTGAGGGAGATAAGGGTTTCCAGATTCAGTGCTTTTTGTAGTTCGTTCCAGTCATTGGCAGCAGAGAACTGGAAGGAGAGGCGGCCAAAGAAAGAATTGGTTTTGGGGGTGACTAGAGAGATATACCTGTGGAGCGTGTGCTACAGGTGGGAGATGCTATGGTGACCAGCGAGCTGAGATAAGGGGAGACTTTACCTAGCAGGGTCTTGTAGATGACATGGAGCCAGTGGGTTTGGCGACAAGTATGAAGCGAGGGCCAGCCAACGAGAGTGTACAGGTCGCAATGGTGGGTAGTATATGGGGCTTTGGTGACAAAACGGATTGCACTGTGATAGACTGCATCTAATTTATTGAGTTGGGTATTGGAGGCTATTTTGTAAATGACATCGCAAAAAGTCGAGGATTGGTAGGATGGTCAGTTTTACAAGGGTATGTTTGGCAGCATGAGTGAAGGATGCTTTGTTGCGAAATAGGAAGCCAATTCTAGATTTAACTTTGGATTGGAGATATTTGATATGGGTCTGAAAGGAGAGTTTACAGTCTAACCAGACACCTAAGTATTTGTAGTTGTCCACGTATTCTAAGTCAGAGCCGTCCAGAGTAGTGATGTTGGACAGGCGGGCAGGTGCGGGTAGCGATCGGTTGAAGAGCATGCATTTAGTTTTACTTGTATTTAAGAGCAATTGGAGGCCACAGAAGGAGAGTTGTATGGCATTGAAGCTTGCCTGGAGAGTTGTTAATAAATCCTCTTATGGCTGCGGTCCCTGTACAGGCATCAAAATCAGCGGAAATTCCAGAGCACCAACTAATAGTACTCGATACAACTCAAACTTTCATTAAAACACACATGCAGGGTACTCAAAGCTACACTCGTTGTGAATCGAGCCAACATGTCAGATTTTTAAAATGCTTTTCGGCGAAAGCATGAGAAGCTATTATCTGATAGCATGCAACCCCCCGAAATACACGAAGGGGACGTAAACAAAATAATTAGCATAGCCGGCGCTACACAAAACGCAGAAATAAAATATAAAACATTCATTTGACGAGCTTCTTTGTTGGCACTCCTATATGTCCCATAAACATCACAATTGGGTCTTTTTTTCGATTAAATCGGTCCATGTATACCCAAAATGTCCATTTATGAACACCGTCAAGTCCAGGAAAAAAACTGTTTCAAAACGCAACGTCATTTTTTTTTATTAAAAAAGTTGACTATAAACTTTGACAAAACACTTCAAACTACTTTTGTAATCCAACTTTAGGTAAGTAAACGTTAATAAACGATCAAATTGATCACGAGGCGATCTGTATTCAATAGCAGCAAGTCTGAAAATCGTCGTCCATTTTCTCCCTTTCATAACTTCCTCCGGTATAGTCGACGACATGAAGTGCCTATTACTCATTTGACCAAAGATTAACTTCAATACAATTAACAACACTGGCGACATCGTGCGGAAGCTGTAGGAACTGTAAACCGGTCGCTATCTATTTTCCCTTGCCATAGACAATACAGAGACTGGCGGATTGATATTTTTGTGTTTTTTGTGAACAGTTCTCCTTGGGATTTAGTGAGATTCGAAATGGTTGGTAATCTGTTTGTTGACTTGGCTTTCGAAGACCTTAGAAGGGCATGGTAGGATAGATATCGGTCTGTAGCAGTTTGGGTCAAGAGTGTCCCCCCCTTTGAAGAGGGGGATGACCACAGCTGCTTTCCAATCTTTGGGAATCTCAGACGACACAAAAGAGGTTGAACAGGCTCGTAATAGGGGTGGCAACAATTTTGTCAGATAATTTTAGAAAAAAAAGGGTCCAGATTGTCTAGCACGGCTGATTTGTGGGGGTCCAGATTTTGCAGCTCTTTCAGAACATCAGCTGAACGGATTTGGGAGAAGGAGAAATGGGGAAGGCTTGGGCGAGTTGCTGTGGGGGGTGCAGTGCTGTTGACCGGGGTAGGAGTAGCCAGGTGGAAAGCATGGCCAGCCGTAGAAAAATGCTTATTGAAATTCTCAATTATGGTGGATTTATCAGTGGTGACAGTGTTTCCTATCGTCAGTGCAGTGGGCAGCTGAGAGGAGGTGTTCTTATTCTCCATGGACTTTACAGTGTCCCAGAACTTTTTTGAGTTAGTGTTGCCGGAAGAAGCTTGAAAAAGCTTGCCTTGGCTTTTATAACTGCCTGTGTATAATGGTTTCTGGCTTCCCTGAACAGCTGCATATCACAGGGGCTGTTCGATGCTAATGCAGAACGCCATAGGATGTTTTTGTGTTGGTTAAGGGCAGTCAGGTCAGGGGAGAACCAGTTTAGCTCAGTTACCTTAGCTTTCTTGGGAACAGGAACAATGGTGGCCCTCTTGAAGCATGTGGGAACAGCAGACTGGGATAGGGATTGATTGAATATGTCCGTAAACACACCAGCCAGCTGGCCTGCGCATGCGCGACTGGGGATGCCGTCTGGGCCTGCAGCCTTGCGAGGGTTAACACATTTAAATGTTTCTCACCTCGGCTGCAGTGAAGGAGAGTCCGCATGTTTTCGTTTCAGGCCGTGTCAGTGGCACTGTATTGTCCTCAAAGCGGGCAAAAAAGTTATTTAGTCTGCCTGGGAGCAAGACATCCTGGTCCGTGACGGGGCCTGTTTTCTTTTTGTAATCCGTGATTGACTGTAGTCCCTGCCACATACCTCTTGTGTCTGAGCCGTTGAATTGAGATTCTACTTTGTCTCTATACTGACGCTTAGCTTATTTGATTGCCTTGCGGAGGGAATAGCTGCACTGTTTGTATTCGGTCATGTTACCGGTCACCTTGCCCTGATTAAAAGCAGTGGTTCGTGCTTTCAGTTTCACGCGAATGCTGCCATCAATCCACGGTTTCTGGTTTGGGAATGCTTTAATCGTTGCTATGGGAACGACGTCTTCAATGCACGTTCTAATGAACTCGCACATCAAATCAGCGTATTCATCAATGTTGTTGTCTGACGCAGTACGAAACATATCCCAGTCCACGTGATGGAAGCAGTCTTGGAGTGTGGAATCAGATTGTCCAACGCTGGTCCGACCAGACCTCAGCGTGGGAGCTTCTTGTTTGAGTTTCTGTCTGTAGGCAGGGATCAACTAAATGGAGTCGTGGTCAGATTTTCCGAAAGGAGGGCGGGGCAGGGCCTTATATGCGTCGCGGAAGTTAGAATAGCAATGATCCAAGGTTGCCAGCCCTGGTTGCGCAATCGATATGCTGATACAATTTAGGGAGTCTTGTTTTCAGATTAGCCTTGTTAAAATCCCCAGCTACAATGAATGCAGCCTCAGGATGTATGGATTCCAGTTTGCAAAGAGTCAAAAAGTTTGTTCAGAGCCATCGATGTGTCTGCTTGGGGGGGGGGGGGGGGAATATATATGGCTGTGATTATAATCGAAGAGAATTCTCTTGGTAGATAATGCAGTCAACATTTGATTGTGAGGAATTCTAAATCAGGTGAACAGAAGGATTTGAGTTCCTGTATGTTTTTGTGATCTCGTTAACCATAAAGCATATGCCCCTGCCCCTCTTCTTACCAGAAAGATGTTTGTTTCTGTCGGCGCAATGCGTGGAGAAACCAGCTGGCTGCACCGACTCCGATAGCGTCTCTCCAGTGAGCCATGTTTCCGTGAAGCAAAGAACGTTACAGTCTCTGATGTGCCTCTGGAATGCTACCCTTGCTCGGATTTCATCAACCTTGTTGTCAAGAGACTGGACATTGGCGAGAAGAATGCTAGGAAGTGGTGCACAATGTGCCCGTCTCCGGAGTCTGACCAGAAGACCGCCTCGTTTCCCTCTTTTACGAAGTCGTTTTTTTGGGTCGCAGGCTGGGATCCATTCCGCTGTCCTGGGTGAAAGGCAGAAGACAGGATCCGCTTCGCAAAAGTCATATTCTTGGTCGTATTGATGGTGAGTTGACGCTGCTCTTATATTCAGTAGTTCTTCTCGACTGCATGTAATGAAACCTAAGATGACCTGGGGTACTAATGTAAGAAATAACACGTAAAAAAATATTTTTTTTTAAATGCATAGTTTCCTAGGAACGCGAAGCGAGGCGGCCATCTGTCGGCGCCGGAAGTACTTATTAATAAAAAAAAATGTTGAATCAATTTTAGAATAAGGCTGTAACATAACATTTGGAAAAAGTAAAAGGGTCTGAATACTTTCCCGAAAGCACTGAAGGCCCTAACAGTTTGTGGGCACCGTTTGTCACCGTTATAGTGCAATAAATGTATTGTTTAGTGTTGTGGCATGTATAAATGTTTTATACAAGATAAATGCTACAGTAACTGAAACTGACCATTTGATTGCTGGAGCAGAATTTCTGCTAATTTGTCTCATAAGAGACGAGGCATATCACAAACAGAGAGCAATTCATTTGGGTTGACAGAGTGACTTTGCTGGCAGGAGTGAAATTCACAGGCCTTGCTATTTCTGGCAGCAGAGGGTGAGATAATGGAATCAAGCTGGTGTAAATGAGTCTCAGTGCTATGCACCAAGACACCTCAATAACAATTAAAGAAATGAGGGGTTCAAGGAGAGAAAGTAGAGAAAGTAGAGGGGAGACAATTAGAAACAGAATCAACTCAGAGAGGAACACCACTATATCAGCTCAACAGCACCGATATACTGTAGCATAGCGCTCTTACACTGGCACTGCTGTAAAATCCCAATGCATGAGATCAACTCTCCTCAGGTCATGGCAGAGAGCATTTTCAGAAGACATCCCACAAGAGTCAGATAGAGAAATCATGTAGGCCTAGGTCTATGTGGAAAGACTACACTCTGGGTACCCACTTCACAAAGCCTGCCAAAAGCCCTGGTAACCTGTAACCAGCTGGCATTTATTTCCCATGTTTTAGTAATATCAGTTCAGGAGAGCGTGCTGCGAGAAGAAAAGCAAATCCACCTGGATCTAATGTCCTGGTTCTCTAGATCAGAGACTGTACCAGACAGACAAACTGAACCTGCAGTTCCCTGACAGGGGCATCAGTGGTAACTGGACCATGAATCAGAGTTAACTGAGGGTCAGATGAAAATGCCCTGGGGGGAGAGAGGGTCTCTCGTTAGATTGTTGATGGAGGATGGGAGATAGCTTGTGTATTACTGTATGGAAGCCTTTCCCTTGAAGAAGACAGCGATAGCAACAGCTGGGAGAGCGGTGGAATGCCAGTGCAATGCTGCAGCCTGCCAGCTTCATGGCCAATCCCAGATGAGCATTATCTCTCCTGCCACAGCGAT